>NC_045435.1:147374943-147554986 GCF_002776525.5 Piliocolobus tephrosceles | reverse complement strand
GTTCAAGCGATTCTCCTGCCTCAGCCTCCCGAGTAGCTGGGATTACAGGCACGCCATCATGCCTGGCTAATTTTTGTGTTTTTAGTAGAGATGGGGTTTCACCATGTTGGCCAGGATGGTCTTGAACTCCTGAGCTTGTGATCCACCCACTTAGGCCTCCCAAAGTGTTGGGATTACAGGTGTGAGCCACCGCGACCGGCTGGATTAATTTTCCAGTAGAATTGTTTTGGTTAACAATGATAGCACTTAGTGATACATAATTTTTTTACATATTAGTTTGTTTCTTATAACAACCAGATTGTATTAGTATTTCCCCATTTACAAAAGAAGAAACTGAAACCTAGAGATGCTGAGTAATTTATCAAAGTTTCAATTGCTGATGAAGCTCAGAACCAAGTTTTAAACTCAGTTTCTCTTCAGAGCCTTCATCCTTCTTTGCCACTAAACATAAATTCAGACATGTGGGAGGGCTGATTGTGAACATATCTTCCCCACTCAGAGCTTAGTGATCTCACATTAATACCCGGAAATCAGTCATGGGTACTTACACCATGGAAATGAGTAAAGTCTACAAATGAGAGTTCCTGTCACCAACCACCAGGGCTGATTGTGAAACAATTACCAGCACAGCACTGGCTAGATACACATTTGGATAGCTGTTTGACTGGGCATTGCAGGTATTCACTTGGGCAATTGTTGGTACTGTTTACGTGTTTTATTAATGTCTTTATCAGATGAGGATCCCTTTTGGCTTGAATTGGAAGAGGAGATACAAATGAGAATTCTCATGATTATTAAATTATTGGATCTGGGAGTTTTTCAGAAAATTTAGTACTTCATCCAGGCAATTTTTAAAGAACCTTTGGGTAGGTTTATTATCTAACCACAATTCTGCTCATGCTTCTTCTTAATTTCCAAAACCCATTATTTGCATATTTGTCATGACAATTATCACACTTTGAATTCATGTTCTAGTTATTTATGTATGCATATTTCCTTCCTGTTAGACTACAAGATCCATGATAGAATCCGTACTATTCAGTACTACAACCCCAGAGAGTGTCTGGCACATTGCTTTTTCAGTGATTGAGT
Source organism: Piliocolobus tephrosceles (assembly GCF_002776525.5). NCBI lineage: Eukaryota > Metazoa > Chordata > Mammalia > Primates > Cercopithecidae > Piliocolobus > Piliocolobus tephrosceles. Next base: position 147,553,894 of record NC_045435.1, on the reverse strand, counting down.
TCAATGTTGATTAAATGAATAACTTTTTTTTTTCTGTTTCAGACACTGTGATAATTTAGATAGGATAGTAAAGAAAATAATTTAATAAAACACATAATATTCTGAATCATAAAGATTTTCTTAAAACAGACTATCCAGTGTATCAACCTACTGAAAACATGGATCCATTTATGATGTTAACTATTCTACACTAGAAGATGTAATTTATTTATTTTTTCTTGCTATAAGTACACCTGAAAGACTGACATTTTGAGGGAGGGGGCACTTTTAAAACCTGTACTAAAGTAAGTACCTATTAGTTTGTATTCGTACTCTTAGCTTGAAATATATCTTTTTGGCTCTTTTCTACTATTAACATGGAATTTATTAGCATTTAGTAAACCATTGTTTTTTTTTTCCCAAATAGCCCTTTTAGTTTCAGGTTACACATTCTTTTTTTGTCAGTTTTTTATGTTTTGATGATTTAGAGCTATTCAATTATTTTACATGAAAATCATTTTATTTTATTAAACTTTTTTTCCTTAAATATATTTGGAATATTGTTTATAATAGATATGCTTTAGAATTGGTGAAGGGACAGATTTAATCTTTTCCCCTTGCCAATAAGCCATCTGCTTGCTACTCAGCTATGGACCAGTGTAACCTGAGAATCTGATAGAAATGTAGTGTCTTGGGCCCCAGCCCAGACCTACTGAATCAGAATCTGCATTTAAAAAAATATCCCCAGGAGATTTGTATGCACATTAACGTTTGAGAAAAGCCAATCAATTGAGTCTTTTTCTGAAATTCACCCTGCTGCAAAAGCAGCTGACTATAATGTATTCTTCAATGCAGACCACAATTTGGAATTCTGATTTATTTGATGGCTTAATGTTTATTGACTGCACCTGGTGTGCTAGGTATTGCAAGGAATAGACAAACCAACCAGTCATTGTTCTGCAGTTACTTTACTCTAAAATAAGAAGACACAGACAATTTGCTATTTTTTCATTCCTTTGTACTTTAAAAACATATACAGATACATTGAAAGAAGAGAAGGGTTGAGGAGGAGAGACAGTCTGGTTAAAATCCCACTCAAAAGGGATGTAGCTCATTGTTAAAATAAGAGTAGTTGAGGGATGTTTCACATACAGATAGAAATGGAAGGAATTTTGCCAATTGTCTAGATGTTTGGTCTGGGGAAAGCAAACATCTGGACGGCTGAATTTTGTGTAGACAAAGTATCTGGACAATTGCTTGCATTTTCCACTTCCCCTCCAGATGTTTAGCATTGTGTTGATGTAGCTCAAGCTCATTGCTCTCAGACATTCATGAATTTTTAGTAGAAAAAGTTCTAAAAGCATTGATTTCATGTCGACATTCCATTCCTCACAAAAATTATAGTGTTTAAAACTAATATTTGGTCAAGTTTTTCCCCCTTGAGTTAAATTACCATTTATATAGTGAATTTAGAAGACATTCTTAGTCACTGTCATTAGGATGTGATGAAATAAAAAGGATTTTGAAAGTGTTCAGAATATGCCACCCCCAAATGTGCCATTTTGGCATAAGGATTATTTTAGAATGAAGTCAACTGAGAATCAACAAATGCAGGCAGAGGTCTCTGTTCCCCTTCCTTAGCTACGACCCAAAAGGCACAAGTTTCCCTTTGTGAAAGTGCTCCCCACCTCCTAACCCAGGAATGAAAGGAGCAACTCGTATTACCAGAGACAGAGTTTGCATGGAGATGAGTCTGCGTAAATAAACCTTACTAAAATAACCCTTATCTTCCATTAGTTTCTCCTATATATTTTCTGGTCACTTTCTCTCAACTTGTTGTTCCTTGAAGCCCAAGCCCCTTTCCATTGTTGAAATGGCATATAAGTCCCCAAATCTAACTGCTTCTTTGAATTTCACTTCTTGTCTATGAACTCCCATGCTTGTAAAATGGTAATAAATCTATATCGTTTTCTCCTGTTAATCAGTCTTTTGTCAGTTAAATTTGCAGAGTCTCAGATATTGAAATTGACGGTAGAGGAAAACTTTTTCTTCTTTCACAGTTTGAACTCTGCTCGTACTTCCTTTAAAAAAATTTAATAACTCATTTGAAAAGAGGAAAGGAAGAAATAAAGAAGGAAGGAAAGATAAAAAGAGAGATATGAAGCATGTTGAAAGTTCTAAAGCATCTCTAGAAATGGAATGAGAGTTTTTTGGAATTAGCTGTTTACTCATCTGTTTCATCTAATCATTACTCAAACTGTCAATGACTGCAGGCCTACTGTATGGAGAGATTATTATTGTCACACTCTAAGCCTGCAGTGAGGTCAGCTGTTGGATCAATAACAACTCTGCTCCCTCAGATAACGAATCTAAATGAGAATTGCCACTGTTAATCAGGTATCTTGAAATCCTTGAACAGGGCACAGTGATAAATGATTGCTGACTATTGTTCTCCTTTTAACCTCAGTGGACTATGCTCACCCATATTTTTAATTAACTAATTTAGTCCAGGACATTTAAAATGCTCAAATCCTTTCAAAATTCTCCCCAGGGAGGTTATTCCTGGAGTAGACATCAGGACAAATGCCCTTCCTTTCTTTGTGCAGATATATTTAGCCCATTTTTATTTTTTCTCAGAGGAACACATTTCCAAGGAAGACTTTGGTTTCACATTTCACTTAGCACTTAGTTCTTTACCTCACAGAATGACAGCATTTTAAAATTCAGCAAAAATATACAATGTTCTTTACGGAGTATTAAACAAAAGTCAAAGCTTTGGAAAATTACAACCTTCAGTGCAAAAGGATATATCTTCTGCTTTTTTGAAAGTCAATTAGTAATGAAAAATCTTTTAGAAAAAAATGTTGAGTTAAACTGAGGTTATAGACAAGTCTTAAAAGTCTTAACAATTAAAACATATTCTGAATGTTAAGACGACTAAGATTTTAGCAGTTATTATTTTATCTTTTTTTTTTTTTGAGACGGAGTCTCGCTCTGTCACCCAGGCTAGAGTGCAATGGCGTGATCTCGGCTTACTGCAATCTCTGCCTCCCAGGTTCAAGCGATTTTCCTGCCTCAGCCCCCCGAGCAGTTGGGATTACAGGTGCCCACCGCCGTGCCTGGCTAATTTTTTGGAATTTTTAGTAGAGACGGGGTTTCAACAGATTGGTCAGGCTGGTCTCAAACTCCTGATCTCTTGATCCGCCCACCTCCGCCTCCCAAAGTGCTGGGATTACATGCGTGAACCACTGTGCCCAACCAGCAGTTATAAAATTATTTATTTTTACATTTTTAAATGTTCCTTGTCTTTTAACAAGTATTAAACAAAAAATTTAAAACACGTTGGCATCTTCTCTACCACACTGAGAACATCTCATGATCTTATTGCTGTCAAGTAATTTTGTAAAGCTAGTGAGAGGCGACAACGTGCTACAGCCCTCGCTCAATCTCGCTGCCTCCTAGGCCTCGGCGTCTGCTCTGGTCACACTCCAGGAGCCCTTCAGCCCACCGCTGCGCTCTGAGGGCCCCTCTCTGGGGCTGGCGGAGGCCGCAGCCGGCTCCCTTGGCTCACCGGGAGGTGTGGAGGGAGAGGCGCAAGCGGGAGGTGGGGCGGCGCGCACCAGCCTTACGGGTGGCCGCAGGCTCAGCGTGCACGGTACTCGGTGTAGCCTGTCGGCGCCTGCTAGGCTTGATCAGGGAAGAGCTCCCTCTGGGCCGCAGGAGTGACGGGGTTAAGTGCCACTCCCGCTGGCGAGTGCCAGTGAGAGATGAAGCCTGCTGGGTTTCTGGGACAGGTGGGGACTTGGAGAACTTTTGTGTCTAGCTAAAGGACTGTAAATGCACCAATCAGCACTCTGTGTCTAGCTAAAGGTTTGTAAACACACCAATCAGCACTCTGTCAAAACGGACCAATCGGCTCTCTGTAAAATGGACCAATCGGCTCTCAGTAAAATGGACCAATCAGCAGGATGTGGGTGGGGTCGATAAGGAAATAAAAGCAGGCTGGCCCTACTGCAGCCACAGTGGCAACGCTCTCTGGTTCTTTTGTGTAGGGGAAGCTTTGTTCTTTTGCTCTTGGCAGTAATTCTTGCTGCTGCTCAGTGTTTAGGACCACTCCACCTTTATGAGCTGTGGTAACGACTCTTGCTGCTGTTCACTGCTTGGGTCCAGACCACCTTTATGAGCTTTAACACTCACCCTGAAGGACTGCAGCAGATACCACCAACCCACCAGGAAAGACGAACAACTCCAGATGGGCGGAACGAACAACTCTGGACGTGCCGCCTTTATGAAGTGTAACACTCACCGTGAAGGTTTGCAGCTTCACTCCTGAGACTAGCGGGACCACGAACCCACCGGAAGGAATGAACAATTCCAGAGGCGCCGCCTTTAAGAGCTGTAACACTCACGTTGAGGGTCCGCAGCTTCATTCTTGAAGTCGGCAAGACCAAGAACCCACCAATTCCGGACATGCTAGAATTGGCGTTATAGTTAACAGAGGTAAAGGGCATTCATCTGTGTTTTTACTTTCTAATGCATCTCATATTTAGAGAATGAGACTGTGACCAAGAGAATTGAAAACAGTTGATTATTTTGTCTTCCTTTTTTTTTTTTTTTTTTTTTTTGAGGCGCAATCAATCTTGCTCTGTCGACCAGATGGGAGTGCAGTGGCACAATCTCTGCTCACTGCAAGCTCTGCCTCCCGGGAGGCCATTCTCCTGCCTCAGCCTCTGGAGGACTACAGGTGCCCGCCACCATGCCCAGCTAATTTTTTGTATTTTTTTTTTTAGTAGAGACGGGGTTTCACCGTGTTAGCCAGGATGGTCTCGATCTCCTGACCTCGTGATCCCTCCGCCTTGGCCTTCCAAAGTGTTGGGATTACAGGTGTGAGCCGTGGCGCCTGGCCTATTTTGTTTTCTTAACTTGATTGGTAAATTAGCAAATGTAATTAAAGCACTGTGTGGAATGTGGGGAAGAAAGAACAGTCACAGCCTCTCACTGAAAACTTCTGGGTTATGGATTCCAGCCTTCCGTCTCTAGAAACCTTCCTGTCCGTTCATATGAGGTCTGAAAAAATATTTTCATCCCTTTTGGTTAACTGAATGTAGGATATTTTTGTTACTATTTATAGCATTTATAAACTGCCATTTCTGAAAACATTCCAAAGTGTAGTTGTGTAAAATAACTGTGGGTCAGGAATTCAGACAGAATTCCATAGAAATGGTTTATCTCTGCTGCATGAAGTCTGGGGCTTCAACTGGGAAGACTCAAATGGCTGATATGTGGCTCAAATGAATGGGGGCTTGAATTATTTGACAACCTCTTTGCTCACATGTCTGGCATGTTGGCCAGGATGGTGCAAAGGCGAGGCTCAGCTGGAGCTGTTGGTAAGAATGCGTACACATTGCTTTTCCATATGGACTGGGCTTCTCATTCTCATAGTGTAATGGCTGGGTTCTGAAAGAAAGAAGCCCAAGACAGGGCACCAGGAGAGTGAGAGTTCTAGGAGAGACAGGTGAAGCTGCATGGGTTTTTGTGACCCAGCCTTGGAAATCACAGAATGTTACTTCTGTTCTATTCCATTAATTAAAACAAGTATAGGCCTGCCCACATTCAAGGGAAGATGATACAGGTGTTAAAGCAAACTAACTATGTCCTCAGAAGGATCCCGTACTTCTCTATTTGAGTCCTTGTGGATGAACTGTAACCTAGCTTAACAGACAAAATTGAAAACCTATCTTAACAATATGCACCTGTAACAATGGCTGAGTGTTGGCCCATCCCAGCGGCCATACTTCAACCATTCATGGACTGTTGAATGTTCAAACTGCATTCAAATAAGGAAACCCTGAGGTGTAACCAATATGTTTCTGTACCTCATTTCTGATTCTTGTATGTCACTTTATCTTTTTTGTTTATAAATTTGTTCTTACCGCAAGACACCCCTGCAGTCTCTGTGAATCAGCTGTGATTCTGGGGCCTGCCTGATTGGAGAATAGTTCATTGCTCAATTAAACTTCTTTAAATTTAATTCAGCTGAAGTTTTTCTTTTCTCAGATGGTGTCAGAAGCAGGATCCAAAGCGGAGCTTCCAGTGACCTCCAGGAGCACTGAGGGAACACACAAGGTACCAGCAGGACCCGCTTGTGTCCACGGATCTCTGAATGTCTGGGAATGGTGAGTAACCTCACTCTAAGATTTTGGAGCTCCATGGATTTGTGTTTTGAGCTCTCTGAGTTTCTTTTAGCAAATTTCTGATCCAAAGTGGGTTTGGAGTCACGACACAAACTGGACTGGGTCCAGGAACAGATTCGATCTGGGAATTAACTGGTTTGGATCCAGGTAGAGGCCTCTTACATCTGACTTGGTCAGAAAGGAACTAGTAGTAAGCAGTAATACTGCAGGGGTTATAATTTTGGCTTTTGAAAATTCACAGGGATTTTTGTGTTCTACACCTTTGTTTCATTTTTCTTGTGTGCTTAGGTAGAAAAAAAATTGTTGGCTAAGTTAAGAGAACTTGAGAGTAAAGCCAGTATTTTAGGTAAAAATGGGATCCTTAATTTCTGGAAAACCGAGTTCCTTCTGGTTTATACATTAGGCCTTGGAGGCAGTGAAGTCTTACAGAAGTGGCAAAACTTTACTAAAGATAACTTACGGTAGCACATTCTGAATGAACAGCAATACATCGAAGTACATTTAAAAAGGAGGGTTCTTGGTAAAGTCCCTTTTGGCTGAGAACAGGTTTGGCGCTACAGGATGTTAACTGCTGTTCTTTTTGGAATAATTTGCCTTGCACTCTTTGCTGATGGTTGTGGGTGATATGATTAGGCATGTACAGGATTGTGGGACATGGAGAACTTTCTCCTCCCCAAAAGGGGAAACTTGAGAGCTGATGAGATGGCTGGAAAAGATCCCTTTGCTACCAAAAAGTAGCCACCTCAAGTTTTCAGTGTTGCTACAGTGGGTGGGTCTCTCTCTGGCCTCCCTGATCACTTCGCTTTCCCCACCCTGCGACAGACAATGCTTTTCTCTTTCTCCTTTCCCTTTCCTATCTTTTCTCTGTTACTCAGGGCAAACCACATGTTGAGACTCCTGGTGGGAGGTTGGATTAATGATGACGGGGCCCAACCAGGGGCAAATTTAAGCACTGCCAGTTTGATATTGCTAAGCAGAGTGGCTAATGTTTATCGCACATGCTATACTCTGGCCAGAACAAAGAGATAATTTTCCTTTATGATGTGGCTTGGCCCCAGCATGATAGTGCGGCAAGCTAGGTCACTAGGGCTGACTGGTTGTTTTAAAAGAGGGATGTTTACAAAAAATTAGCTGGGTGTGATGGCACATGCCTTTAATCCCAGTTACTTGGGAGGCTGAGGCTGGAGAATCACTTGAACTCGGGAGGCGGAGGTTACAGTGAGCTGAGATCAAACCACTGCACTCCAGCCTGGGTGACAGAGCAAGACTCCATCTCAAAAAAAAAAATAAAACAGAAAAAGAGGGATGTTTAGGGCAAGTCAGAAAGTCTAAACATGTCATACATGGTTGTGTGAGTTGTGAAAGAATTTATGAAAAGAAATTTATGCCAGAAATGTTGTATGATTTAAAGGTGATTAGGTTTCCTAAATGCTTCATAAAATGCCACTATGACTTTTAACTGTACAGCTTGCCTGTTTTACAGCTATTTAAGGCCTGGGACATGTGGAATTAGACACTGGAAAGAGACCTTATCTGCTTTTCTGTCTAGGTCTTAGGCTCCACACCTAGTACATAATTAAAATCCCTTATTTCCCAAGGTTTCACCAAAAATAAAAGTCACTAAGAGTTAATATTGTAAGATGTAATTGAGACTACTGGAAAAAATAGGTTTACATGCAAGGTGTGTAAGGAGAAAGAAATATGTTTTTTGTAAGAGATTATAAGAAAGTATGGGAATGTAAATTTTTGCCTAGGTTAGAGGGTTAAAGGACTGTTTTAAATAAAGTTTGAACAGTTTGTAGAAGGTTTATAAAGATTAATTATAAGAGATTCTATGTGTGAACATATTGGTTAAAGTTAAAATGGCATTACTCAGTTATTTTTCTCCATAAATTGGATATTGGAATAGAAGCACTACAGAGTTTTCTTAGAACATTGTTCTCCTCTGAGAAATTGTAAAGGGTTACGAAAGGTTTATAAGAATTTTATCTTATGGTCCAACTAATTAAAACTGAATGGGTGTATAAAATGTTATTTTAAAACTAGCTTTAACATTAAAAATATACTGATGGAAACATAAAATTTGGTTTTGTCTTTTAAAAAGAATTTATGTAATGTTAAAAGATAATGAAAGGTTTTTGTTAAGTAAACTATGAAAGAAAATGTAGGTGGAACGGAAGTAAAGGAGACAGTCAGTTGGCCTCATGCTACCTTCATTCGGTCTTGTTTGGAAAACTGAGTCTCCTATCAGACTAATGTGTTTTCCTTTTTAAAATTTTTGAGTTATTTTGGCTAAATAAATGACTTATGGTAACCTAAGATTCTATTATATAATATCCAGTGTTTTAAACGTTTGACATTTAACAAATCTTTCAAAATCAAGCTCTGGATTACCATGCTAAATCAGCCAATACTAAAATTGTTTAAATATACAATTTGAATGAATTCTATGGTCTAAGTCACATTGCCTGTGATAACCCATTACTTACCAGTGCCGTGTACCTAAACTGTAGAAACAACTGGTGTTGAAGAAAACGTAAGTCCAGTGTTAAGCATGGACTCATGAAGAACCAGGATGGCTGTTTTGTCCTTCCTGAGTCCTTAAGCTTTTGTTATTAAAGGTTCTGCATTCTATGACTCATCGTGGAACAGATAAAAGAATCCAAACTGAATATGTTGATGTGGTGACTTATAAATTGTGGAAATGGTTTAAAACCAGTGTTTGGTTCCATATTCCTGGGAAAACAAGCAAAGCTTCAGGTATATTTGGCTACCTAATGGGCCATTTAAACATTTATAAAGGGGTGTCATTCAATTGTCATTTTCAGTGCATGTTTTCTAGTTGTATAAAAGCTTTTCCATGTAAGAGGGTTGATGTTATAACAGTAGACTATTATGCTACAGTGTATTTTCACAAGGTAAAGAAAGTTGTTTTTTTTTTTTTTTTTTCTTTTGAGACAGAGTCTCACTCTGTCACCCAGGCTGGAGTGCAGTGGCGCCATCTCAGCTCACTGTAACCTCCACCTCCTGGGTTCAAGCGATTCTCCTGCCTCACAGCCTCCTGAATAGCTGGGGTTACAGGTGTGTACCGTCACGCCCAGCTAAATTTTGTATTTTTAGTAGAGACGGGGTTTCACCGTATTGGTCAGGCTGGTCTTGAATTCCTGATCTTGTGATCTGCCCGCTTTGGCCTCCCAACATGCTGGGATTACAGGTGTGAGCCACTGTGCCCAGGCCAAAGAAAGCTTCTTATGGCTCACTGAGGACAGCAGCTGCACAATCTAGAACCTGAAGGTTGAATTTTCTGAGAACATCAGAGAAAGACTGTCCTTGCCATCCATACTACAACAAAACTTTGGAGGCTTGAACCTTGGGTTTGTAATCTCACAACTGAGAGGGGTCCCTTCACACTCCTGGAACTGTACACCCATTGGAACCCTTAAGGTAAAACTAACCAAGAAAATTTCTCCCCAGAAGAAGATGGCATCCTTGATATGAATGGCTTATTCCCAAGATCACCGATCAATACTTCGACTATCACAGGAGTCTTATCTTTGAATGCTTCTTTTCCTTGGTTATGTGTGTATGAACAATATAAATGGAAAGGGGGTCTATTATGTGCACTTATAGGGTATACTTTTATTTGTGAAGGATTTTGCAGCCAGCCTTATACATGAATAACCTTATACTTTAGTAGATAAAAGATGAAGGTCAATGTATGTGAGAAACTTTAGTGGTACATAAGTTGCCTCATAGTTGGTCAAAACTCTTCTTAACCCACATCATGCATTAAAGAGAACATTGCCAGGAGGCCTTCACTCTTCTGGAAGGACATCATTTTTTAGGTCCTTTTTCCATGGTTTAGAGTAAAAGAGGCAATAATTATAATTATGTCTCCCTCATAATAGCCTCTACAGCAAATGATACTTCAAAGGCTATCGTTACACAACAGACTTTAACTTCTCTTGTGAAAGTTATGCTAAATAATAGAATTGGCTAAACAGAAAAGTAGCTGTGCAGCTGCTGACACTTGTGGACTGTGAGAAATACGTCAAATGTATATTATAAAAATACAGTTATAGGGGATTAATGAAAAGACCAGTTAGTCAAGTGAGTAGACTCTTCATTTAGCTCATTCTTGAATCTATTTAATTTTAGGTGGTTTATGGGGAACCTGGGTGAGGAGGATACTCCAAACTCTTGGTATCATCCTCTCAATAGTCATAATAATAGTCTGCCTGGTGTGCTGTATTCTCCCAAAAGTTTTATTTTTTATTTTATTTATTTTTGTGAGATGGAATCTCACTCTGTCACCCAGGTTAGAGTACAGTGGTGCCATCTTGGCTCACTGCGACCTCTGCCTCCCGGGTTCAAGCGATTCCTGTGCCTCAGCCTCCAGAGTAGCTGGAATTACAGGTGCCTGCCACCATGCCTGGCTAATTTTTGTATTTTTAGTAGAGATGGGGTTTCACCATGTTGGTCAGGCTGGTCTTGAGTTCCTGACCTCAAGTGATCCGCCAGCCTCAGTCTCCCAAAGTGTTGGGATTACATGCATGAACCACTGCACCTGGGCTATGCTCTCAAAAGTTTTAAATATTTGCATGCAGCCGTCTCTAGAACGTGAAATGATCTCTCTTCAACTGGGATGACAAAAGCTGAAAGAAATGTGTGACCATGAGGACACCATAACCTATGAATGATGTGCTGAGATGGGAAACCCAAAATGATGGTAACTGAGAGTGGTGCTAAGGCCTTATGTTTTGTCACACTCTCACCTAAGTGAGAACCTGGCTTTTAGCCGGGTGGGGGGCTTTTAGCCGGGTGGAGGTGGGGGGATTTTTTAAAAACAAAATTATGTGAGGCCATTATTTTGGACTGAGCTTATGCACTAGGCCGCAATAAACCAAACCAAACTAAAATGGAGTCACTTTTGCTAAATGTGACATAATCAAACTAAAGCTTTAAGGAAACACATAGATCCTAGAACAGACCAGGTTTTGTTTCTGTCCTGTAAACAGGATATTCCAGCATAAGGAGGTACCCTCTACTTAGTCCTTATTCTCTCCTTGCAAAACCCACTGTTATACTGTTTGCCAGTGGGTTTCAAAACCATATAAATGCATTTACAATAGTGATAGTAATATCAATGACTAAGGTTTTGGTCAATGTCTCAAAATTGGGAAAATGTCCAAAAGGGGGGAATTGTTAAGGCAAACTAAATATGTCCTGAGAAAGACTTCATCCTTGTAGATGAACTGTAACCTAGCTTAATAATCAGACAAAATTGAAAACCTAACTTAATAGTATGCACCTGTAATAATGACTGAGTGTTGGCCAATCCCAGCAGCCATACTTCAACCACTCATAGACTGCTGAATGTTCAAACTGTGTTCAGAAATGTTGAGCTGTAACCATTCTCACTGTTTCTGTACCTCACTTCAGATTCCTGTACGTTACTTTACCTTTTTTGCCTGTAAAATTGTTCTTACCATGAGACACCCCTGGAGTCTATGAATCTGCTGTAATTCTGGGGGCTGCCCAATTCACGAATCATTCATTGCTCAATTAAACTCCTTTAAATTTAATTTGGCTGAAGTTTTTCTTTTATCCCAGGTCTCACCTCTTTATAGGAGCAGTATAAAAAATTTGTGGTCATTTTTTAAAAGCACCATAGCACCCAATTCACAGGTTTTTTTAAGAGATTTTTTTTTTCTTTTTCTAATTATCTTACAAAAAAGATATCTGGCGCTTTATAGGAGGAAACCAGAGGCAAGTCCTGTGTTTTATTGTAAAGTCAAGTGCAGGAATACTAACCAATTCCTTTATTTTCCAATATTTCCCAGTTCATTCGTTGGTACACAGTAGGTTCCAGAAAATGTTAGTGGGAAAAATTGCTATGAGAATTTCACATGAATTATGTTTCTTCCAAGGCTCCTTGCAGTCAATCAGGATGGATGTTGCATTAGTGTTTTCTCTGATGTAGCAGTCATTAACTACAGCTCTATTAGCTGTTCATTTGTGGCATGTAATAGATCCAAATACAGAGGACTGCTTTTGAACTGAGCCATTGTTTCATGAATATTAGAACACAAATCAATGCATATTGACTGGGCTTGTGTAGATGAATGTGATAGCATTGCCCTCAACAAAATATGGTTCATTTCTTCAAAACAACGTGTAAAGCTTAGAATAAAAATAAGAAGTACTTAAGTTTTTCAAGATATTGAACCCTAGGCACTGAGTTAATAAGTTCGTTTTTACAGATGCTTGATGCTGTATGAAAAGATACTACACTTTCTAAAGCAGCTACTTCTGTGTGGATGGTGGTGGATAAGAGGCCAGAGAAGGATGATAAGTATAGGTAACACTCTTAACGGCACTTTAACGAGCATATATCCTCTCTATTGGCACTCAAAAGAAACTTGTGAGGCAGGCACTATCATCCCAAATGTACAGACAAGCAAATTGATACCAGAGGTTCTCTGCAGTATGCCAAAAGTTACTGTCTTGCAGTGGTGGAATTGGAGATTTAAATTCCTCAGATATTATCGCCTCTGGAGAGTCACATCTGATCCTCTTCAGACAAATAGTCTTTCTCTGTGTTTTCATAATATCTTGAAATATATCTGTATCCACCACTTTGTGTTGTAATTATCTTCTTATGTGTTTATTTCTCCCCAGTTGAGTTTAAGACAAAAGAAAGTTCCTTGTCTCATACCAGCATCCACTAGGGATTTAACCCAAAGTGACCAGTGAATGCTTGCAGAATGAAAGAATAAATTGTTGAAGATCCTTTAACTCTAAAAATCTCTCTACCAATCCATGATGCATTTTAAGAAAAGTGTTCTGTTAGAATAAGGTGAAGAAAAATTGATAGTTGTGAGTAGAATGCAAGGGAACCATAGACACAGAGACCTGTGAATCATCTGTGGCCTTGTTCTAGCTTATTCTCTGGAATATACTGGAAATACTACGGAGGCATGTGTGCCTGAGCAGAATGATTAAGGGAAAATATTAGGAATTGAGGTCAAAGAGTTAATGAGGTGGGGGTAAGATCATATATAGCCCTGTAGGACAGTTAAGAAATCCCGAGTGACCTGATCAGAGCGGACATAAATGATCCTTTTAAAACCTACAATGAAAATCGATGGGGGCTGGGCAAGAGTGGAAGTAGAGAGACCTGTCTTGATTGATTTACTGAAGTGATAAAGATGAGAAGCATTGTTCCTTGAGAAGTGGTTGGATTTTGGATGTATTTTGAAAGTAGAGCCAAGAGGACCAATTAGATATGGGGTGGGAGCAAGACAGGAGTGAAAGTTGAAACCAGTATTTTTGGCTTGTGCACTTAAAAGGATGGAAATACCATTAGTTGAGATGGGAAAATGTATAGATGAAGCAGATTTTGAGAGGGAAGATAGAGTTAACTTTTGGATAATGTAAGGCCTGAGATTAGTATTAGATATTCAACAGAATAATATTCAGTAGGCAATATGCTTGGATCTTATGATTATATCAGGGATATTCTAGAGGTTAGCACAGAGAGGCAATTGTGGTTACCATAGCATAGAGATGATAGTAACAGCCAGGAGGTGAAATGATAGCACCAAATACTGAGTCCAAACAATGAGAAGAGGTTCAAAGATTGAGGCTTGGGATGTTTCAAATAACAGGTCCAGGATAACTAAGGAGTCTGTAAAAGTGACTAAGAATGAATTAAGTGAGAGGGGAGGAAAACCAAGCAATATGATGTCTGAAACTAAGTGAAGAAAGGATATCAAAGGAGGAGGTATGGCCAAATATCAATGCTATTAATATATCAAGTGTACTGGAGACTGAAAATCGATTGTAGGTTTTAGCAATGTTTAAGACATCTGCGACTTTGAAATAAGGTTTGGTGGCATGTTGGGGGTAAAGGTCTGACTCGAAATTAAGGGAAGCTTAGTAGGGAGTAATTGAAATCAGCAATTACACATGGGGCTTTTAAGGAATTTTGTTACGAAGAAAAACAACCAACTGGAAGAGGAAGTGGGGTACAGAAAAGCTTTTCAAGAAAATTTTAAGACGATATATAAAATATACATATATATAAATACATATATGTATATACACACACACGTTTAATATGTGTGTGTATATATATATGTAAGATATATGTAGGTGTGTGTGTGAGTGTTAGCAGTGGAAGAGATCCAAGTTACCCTGAGTTACTGGTGGCATATCCACGCGGGACTGCAGCAACTTCAGTCCTTGTCTCCTTGGAAGAAAGAATTTGACAGGGCAGAAGAAGAGACCAAGGCAAGTTTCAGAGCAGGAGTGGGTTTATTTAAAAGGCTTTAGAACAGGAAAGAATGGAAAGTTCACTTGAAAGAGATTCAAGATGGCAACCAAAGGTTAAAAAGAGTATTTAACCTTGATCCTAGGGCTTTATAGACTCGCCTCTTTCTTATGCTTTTTCCCATAGGATGGGCTTTCTGCATGCACAGTACCCTCCTTACCCTTTGGAAGTGAGCAGACCTAATATGTTTAGGGAGTGACATGCATGCCCATCTGAGGCTTCTTCCCATTTTCTAGTGGCATGCACCTGGAAAGGTCATATTTCACCATTTTGTCTCTTAATGCACATGTCCAGGAAGTTTCTTCTCCCTGGCGTCTCTGCGTTCAATTAATTCTTTTAATGTTAATAGCTGCGGATCATCAGGAGATTGTGTCTACCTGCGGCTGTTGAATTACCATGTTTAGAGAGGCAGTGTGATAATCATTGAAACAACACCTGACATTCTTAGTGGGTGGGGGTAGAGCCCTCTCCTGCCCCTCTCATGCCTATCTAACTACCTGTAACATATGTGTGTGTTTATATATATGTATGTATCTTCTGTACATACAACTCTAAAGGCTTGATTAGATTTAGGTTAAACACTTTTGGCAGTAACACTTTGTGAGTGATATTGTGTAGTTCATATTGTATTTCATTGGGGGCTACGACTATCAGGTTGTCTTAGTGATTCTACATTTCTATGTATCTATTATTTGTTTAGAGTTTGTCCAACAGATCTTTTCAAGAAAAAGGTACGTTTTCTCTTTCACATTTAGCAAATAATCTGTGTAGTGATATTCTAGTGCTGTATAGAGATATCCTGTTCGATTTAGTGCCTATATCAATTATATAATTGGGAGACTTTAAATGATGATTTCCAAATTTTAACATTTATTTTTAAAAATTCTTAGCAGTTTCTTTTGGATAAAGGACAGCTTTTTTCCCCCCGATCAACTAGGGTTGAACTATACTTGCTCTTAAAAGCATAATTTTCCCTTTAATTACTAATTATCAAAATAAGAAGTTGGAAACTCTCCAGGACGTTGGTCTGGGCAAAGATTTCTTGCATAATATCCTAGAAGTACAGGTAACCAAAGCAAAAATGGTCAAATAGGATTACATCAAGCTAAAAAGTTTCTGCACAGGAAAGGATACAATCAAGAAAGTGAGGAGACAACCCACAGAATGGGAATGAATATCTGCAAACTACCCATCTGACAAGGGATTGATGACTAGAATATAGAAGTAGCTGAAACAACTCAAGGGGAAAAAATGTAATAATTCAATTAAAAAATGGACAATATCTGAATAGACATTTCTCAAAAGAAGGCATACAAATGGCAAACAGGTACATGAAAAGGTGGTCAACATAATCATCAAAGAAATGTAAATCAAAATGCAATGAGATATCAACTCACCCCAGTAAAAATGGTTTTTATCCAAAAGACAGGCAATAACAAATGTGAAGATGTGGAGAAAAAGAGATCCTCGCATATTTCATTTCCAACAGGTGGAAATGTAAATTAGTACAGCCACTATGCAGAACAGTTTGGAGGTTCCTTAAAAAACTATAAACAAAACTACCATATGACCCATTAATCCCACTGCTAGGTCTATAATAAAAATAATAATAATAATAATTAATAAAAGAAATCAGTATATCAAAGAGACCTCCATACTCCCATGTTTATTGCAGCACTATTAACAATAGCCAAGATTTGGAAGCAACCTGTATCCATCAACAGATGAATGGATAAAGAAAATGTGGTACCTATACACAATGGAGTACTATTCAGTCATAAAAAAGAATGACATCCTGTCGTTTGCAACAACATGGATGGAACTGGAGGAGATTATATTAAATAAGACAGGCACACAAAAACAAACTTCGTGTATTCTCACTTATTTGTGGGAGCTAAAAATTAAAACAATTGAACTTAGGGAGAGAGAAAGTACAGTGATGGTTACCAGAGGCTGGGAAGTGTAGTAGGGTGTGGGGCAGGGAGCCATTGGGGATGGTTAATGGGTACAAAAATATAATTCAATAGAATGCATAAGTATTTGATAGCACAATAGGGTGACTGCTGTCAACAGTAATGTATTGTACATTTTAAAATAATAACAATGGATTATTTATAAGAAACAAATGCTTGAGGTGATAGGTACCCCATTTAACCCAAAGTGTTTTATTTTTTATTTTTATTTTTGAGACAGAATTTTGCTTTTGTCGCCCAGGCTGGAGTGCAATGACACGATCTTGGCTCACTACAATCTCCACCTGCCAGGTTCAGGCAATTCTTCTGCCTTGGCCTCCCGAGCAGCTGGGACTACAGGTGTGCACCACCACGTCTAGCTAACTTTTTTATTTTTAGTAGAGACGGGGTTTCACCGTGTTGGCCAGGATGAGCTGGATTTCCTGACTTTGTGATCTGCCCGCCTTGGCGTCCCAAAGTGCTGAAATTACAGGTGCGAGCCACTGTGCCTGGCCCCCGCTGTGATTATTATGCATTGTATGCTTGTATCAAAATATCTCATGTACCCCATAAATATATATATCTGCTATGTATCCATAAAGTAGTATCCATAGTACTACCCTTCCCAGCGTCTGGTAACCATAATTGTATTTTCTATCTCCATAAGTTCAATTGTTTTAATTGTTAGCTCCCACAAATAAGTGAGAACACATGAAGTTTGTTTTTGTGTGCCTGTCTTATTTAACATAATCTCCTTCAGTTCCATCCATGTTGTTGCAAATGACAGATCCATATATATCTACTATGTATCCATAAACACACTTTGGGATGCTGAGGCAGGTGGATTGCCTGATCTCAGGAGTTCAAGACCAGCCTGGGCAACACGGTGAAACCCTGTCTCTAATAAAATACAAAAAATTAGCTGGGCGTGGTGGTATGCACCTGTATTTCCAGCTACTGGGGAGGCTGAGGCAGAATAATTGCTTGAACCCTGGAGGTGGAGGCTGCAGTGAGCTGAGATGACAGAGCGAGACTCCATCTCCAAAATGAATAAAATGATAAATAAAAGTTAAGTTTGTATAATAATTACTTCCAATTTTGGAAAGTATTTTTAAAAATATTATTTTAACCTGTGTGTATATATTCATTTTTTTCTCAAATATGAAGTAGCAGCCTATTTGCAAGTTGAAGAGAATGATTTAGAAGGGAAGAAAACTTGGATTTATAGAAAAGAGAAGGAAGAACTACTAGAGTGAGGTTTTTTGAAGGGAAAAGGAGGACAGACTTGGATACACAAGGATGGGAGTGTATAGATGGTACACTTATACTAACACCTAAAAATGTAACTGCCCAACAGTTCACCTTGCCTGGTGCCTAGACAGACAATTTAGTAGGACAGGGGTCAGGGAAATATCTTGCTTCACTAGCACATATTCTAGTTTATTGAACATGTGGAATATAGTTAAAACAACTGTTTTAATGTCCTTGCCTTCTAATTCCATTATTTGTGCCATTTCTGAATTGGTTTGGATTGATTGACTTTTCAGTATATGTCATATTTTCCTGATTTTTGAATGTCTGATAAGTTTTGATTATATACTAGATAGTGACTTTTACTTTGTTTCGTGTGGACATTTTTCTATTCTTGTAAATGTTCTTGAGTTTTGTTCTGAAACATGATTAAGTTACTTTCAAACAGTTTGATCTTATCAAGTCTAACTTTTAAGGTTTGTTAGATGATACCTAAAGAATGTTTTATGTGGGGTTAGTTTTTTCCATTGGAGAGGCAAAACATACTGAGTACCCTATTTAATGCTCGGTAAGTTACGAGCTTTTCCAGTCCAGACGGAGGGATTAGGCACTGTTCCTGATGCTGTGTGAGTACCAGGCACTGTTACTTGGGTGGTTCTTTCCCTAGCCTTGGTTAGTTTCCTCACATGCATATGCTAATTAGTACTCAGCTAAAGACTGGAGGAAGTTGGGCATGGTGGCTCATGCCTGTAATCCTAGCATGTTGGGAAGCTGAGGTGGCAGATGGCTTTGAACTCAGGAGTTTGAGAGCATCCTGGACAACATGGCAAAACCCCGTTTCTACAAAAAATACAAAAATTTGCCAGGCATGGTGGTACATGCCTGTGGTCCCAGCTACTTGGGAAGTTGAAGGTGGAGAATCACTTGAGCCCAGGAAGCAGAGGTTGCAGTGAGCTGAGATCATGCTACTGCACTCCAGCCTGGGAGACAGAGTAAGAGAGACCCTGTCTCAAAAGGTGGAAAAAAAAAAAAAAAAAAAAAGAAGGAAGAAACCTCTGCAGATCTCCATGGTTATCTCTCCATATATTTCTCTCCTCTCTGGTATTCTGTTCTGAAACTTAAGCTTCCTTGATCTCCTCACCTTTATTCTTCAACTCAGGGAGACTAGTGCTCCCTTACTCCCACTACACCTGGCCTGGGACATCACTGTAGGCAGTGAGCTGTTATTACAGAACATACTTCTCTTGTTTTCCATCTTTCAGGAATTACTGTACTTTGTTGCCTAATGCCCACTGTGCTGAAAACCACTGTTTTATATATTTTATCTTGTTATTTTTTCAGACAAGAGTATAAATCTGATCTCTGACACTCCATTTTTGCCAGAGCAGAAGGCCAAGTAAATTTGTTATAATTCGGCTTTTTGTTATTGTTAGAACAGTATATTAAGACTGTATTAATTAGCTAATTATATGACAGAAAGCAGGAGTATGAGGAAACGGGACCTGGAAAGGGTAGTTCTAGGGAGGAAAAGTACATGTAGTTTGTCAGTGTGAGAGCACTGGTAGTTGGGACTGGGCTGACATTACCTATTTCCATACTGGCAGGCCAGACTGAAGCAAAGTATCTATACGTAGGTCTTTAATCATTTGAAAAGATGAAACTATTATTTTGGCAAATGGAATTGTTTATCTTAAGATACTCGGGTATCTTTTACTTGACCACCACAAATCTAAGGAAAAAAAGAGTCTATATTTTTCTTGTTTATTTGATTTTTGTAGTGGCCTCTCTGCAGTATGGTGAGGAGAAAGCATTGACTTTTTAATCAATGTAATACTCGTATGATATATATCTACCAGTAAAAAGCAATTCTTATGAAATGGGACAAATGAATACTGTAAGAGTGTAAGAAAAAGGAGGTTGGATTTTCAGAGGTAGAATCACAGTATCTTAATAGAAAAATAATTACTAGTGAAAGTTCTACTGACAAAGATAAACTCTACCACAAATATACATGAAGTGTTCTAATTAATTGTTTGTGTTGTGATAAAGGATCCTTGCCTCCTTCCTTACACCTCTAGTATTACCGTCAAGCGATAAACTTAAGAGGAAGATCTGATCAATTATAAAAACAAATAAAGCTACATTTTCTTTGCAGACCTCAGTGTTGGCACTAAAGGATTTTGGACTCCGTTACATTTACAGAACCAGAAGTCTACCCCACTCAGGGAAATATACAATGTGTATTCTCTTCATTCTTCTGTGCACACATTCTCTTAAAAGCAGGATGCGCTACTCATACGTTATATTTCATAAGTGAGATTTGAGAGCTGGCCTCTTCCCTCTGTGACAAAATGAGCTATTCAGTTTACTCTTTCCATAGAGGAATAAAAGAGAAGAAAATAAATATCAAGAGAATGAATTGAGTATGCCACTGCTCAGTTTTACTGACACACCAAAAAGTAAGTTAAAAGTAAAAAAGTACAGTTAAAAATGAAAGGAAATGGGATTGGTTTTCCAGCTCATGGTTCCATTCTTGGTAGATAGGACCAAGCAGTCCTTGAACTAAGCAGATTGCCACATACCAGTGGGTTGAATTAGTAGGTGTCACTGACTGGCACATATCTGGTTGAACCTGGATACCTCCTTTATTTTTATTTTTTGTAGAAGTGGGGTCTCACTGTGT
Organism: Piliocolobus tephrosceles; assembly: GCF_002776525.5. Taxonomy (NCBI): domain Eukaryota; kingdom Metazoa; phylum Chordata; class Mammalia; order Primates; family Cercopithecidae; genus Piliocolobus; species Piliocolobus tephrosceles. The sequence goes on along the minus strand of NC_045435.1, from coordinate 147,533,500 downwards.
TGTCCAGGCTGGTCTCGAACTCCTGGGCTAAAATGATCATCCCACCTCAGCATCTTAAAGTACTGGGATTACAGGCATGAACCACTGTGCCTGGCCTGGATACTTCCTTTAAATTTGGTGATGTAGCATTCAGTGGTCCTGGTAGAGGTACTATTCCGAAAAAGACTTGGAGGGAAGATTTTCTAATGCAAAGGTGGTGAAAGGTATTCAGACATCATCCTGCACTGCATATACAAGAGACTTTTTTACTCCAGGTGGGTCCTTGAGGGCCACATCTGTATTAATATACAGTATATACTATAGCATTCCATGGGACAGACGCTGGGTTTGAGCACTGCAAAAATTGTGTACTCTCTGATTTTCTGGACTGCTATAAGCATTGTTCATTATGCTATCATAAAAAGTGTTAAAATTTCCAGCATGAGATCCCCTTTAGGGACTTGGGTTCTCAGCTGACCTGATGAATAGTTGGTGTTATAATGCTCCATAGTTAGTGGCCATATTGGTATCAGTGCAACAGCCAAGGTCTGTGTATTCAATATAGTGTAAGACACAGTTTGCAAAGAGTAAAATTCAAGCGTGAAAAATCATGCTGAAGTAAGCAACATGATTAATGTTTTTTTTTTCTCTGAGTGTATCAAATGTGTCGAGTGAATATTCTTGATTCTGTTAAACTATTTCATATATTTGTAATAAATGCTTATGCAAGTTCTAGGAGTGAGAATTCAGTCTTAGGCAGACCTTAAATGTCTAATGATTATGAAATATTGTCAAGGATGTACATTTGGTTGCATGCCACACTTGCACCCATACTTCATATATACTCTTTTAGTCACTTATTCAGCAATTATTTATCAGCTTCAATTTTTGTACTGTTGTAAAGATTGGTGATGAAAGATGAGTAAGACACTCCCCATTTTTAAGAGTCTTATATCTAGTAAAATGTAATTGGAGTGGTAATTTTTATGTTATATAGATTTTGAAATTAGCTGCATTGATCAGAGTCATATAAAAGACAAGTAGAGGTTATGAATTATGAAGTTTCAAACTGTCTTTGAAGAACCAATACTGAGGTAGATCTGAGAAAGTTAACGGTTGGAAGTCATCTGTTTCATTAAGAAATTGAGTTCTGACTGACTTTTTGCCTTTGGGAACACAAGTAATTTGCTTTCCAGGAGTGGTAACAGATCCACTTTTCTTTGCTCTCCTGAATTTTGTCTTCCAGGCAGTTGAGATCATTTTTAGGTCATAAGTATTGTATGGGTGGTGCCTTCACATCCCTGATGTCCTCTGGCATTTACACCCTTCCTGTGCAAAGGCTAGGCAAGTATTGATTTTATTTCCAAGCTATAAATTGACATCCGAGCAGACTAAGCCACTTGTCCAAGGTCGTACAGCTACCAAGTATTGGAACAAGGACTCGGCTTCTGTGCTCAAAGCCAACTAACTTTATTAACCTAACTAAAGTTTTCTCAAGTAGACAACTTTCTAGCGTTTCCCCTGCTGATTTCTGGAGCAGTAAACAAGTGTTCCTTCTGCAGACCTTGCCACTTTTCCCCCTTCTGCAGTGGGTAGAGTGAGCAGGGTAAGTGATAGGAAATGGATATAACATTCCCACTATTCTTGGTTCTCAACTACAAATTTTGGTTTTGAAAAGGGAAACTACTTCCAGAGCTGTGAGCACCACAGAAGTGTTTTTTTTTTTTTCCCTCCCTTTATTATCTCATAACAAAGTGATATCATGTTGTCCATTTACAAGTGAGGAAACTGAGTCTTGGAGGGTTGAAATATTTTTTCGTAGTTATACAGCTTGTAATTGGTCATGTTTATTGGGGTCACATCAGCCTTCAATTGTTGTTTATCCTCTGACACCCTAGGCCCTCAGGCAGGAGTGTGGGAGGAAAATGGTAGGATGGCTGGGTTATAAAACGAAGTAAGAAGAGCTAGCTGAACTAGTATTGATACAGCATACCAGGAGGAAGGCAGTAGGTGGAAAAAGAGGGAGAGCAGGTGGCTTGTGCAGTGTCTTTGGTATTTATAAGTATTTTGTATACTCTGCCTTCTCCAGGCAGAACAAGTTTTCTCTTCATGTCCTTCCTTCACCTCAGGGCTTATATAATTCTGTCTGTGTTCTTTTCATAGATACAATTACAGAAAACTCAAACACAATTTACTAGAAGAAAAATTATTTTAACTTGTATATTTATATAACACATATTATCTTAGTGATTAAGTCCTAAAATTAAAATTCCAGTTAGGACTTTTTATTCAGAATTATATCACAGTTTATCACATGGCTGATATTGCTGCTAATGGCTTGGGCCCACATAGTACCTTTTTAATAGTACCTCAAATTATTCCAGTGGGTGGTTGCTTAGCAGCACAGAGGTGAAGACAGATGGCATTTGAATTCTGACTCTTGCATAGCTATTTGACCTTGGGCAAGGTTCTTAACCTCTTTTAACTTACATACTTATCTACAAAATGGGAGTAACTTCTACCACCCTGAGATGTTGTGAGGATTAAATGACACATATCATATGGTGTCTAACATGGGGCCTTGTGTGAAATAAGAGGTCAGAAACCATTAGTTTTTCTTACACTTTCTTCTCCACAGAATGGCAGACTGACTTCAAACTTGTTGCCTCATTTTGCAGATAGAGAAATAGAAGCAGAAGTGAAGGATTTACCAAATTTCCCAGCAGAATCTAGTCCTATTAATTTCCAATTTGCTGTTCAAGCTATTAACTCCATTCAACTTGAGTCTACAGGCAATTCTATAAGGGAGTATGATTGTATTTTGGGCTGTTGAAAGATGCTGATTCTATATCATGTGACATTTTCTGGGACTCTATGGGAAAAGTACTTGCCCTTCCTCTAACTCACTATAAGTTATGTGACATTGGTCAAATCATTTGACCACTCTAGGCCTTGATGCTTCCAAAATGGCTGGGTTTCACCTCTCTTCTAGGACTTAAACATTTTTTTTGTTACTGTTATCTATATACTTGCCTGTGTCTGCCATTAGATCCTAAGTGTGTGGAGTATGTGTAGTAATGTACTCTGCTCACCTGGTATCCTGTACGGTGTCTCTTCTGTTGCCTCATATATTGCTGATCAGAGAAACTGGATCAGGTTTGGTGTGAGATGGTATGATGATGTTGAAATTCATAGCAGAGTTATTAATCTGTTAAAGTAACTGAACACAGTATATACTCCTTACACATGCTTAGTCATTCAAGATTATCAAAAGGGCATAAAAAGGGCATAATGCAGCTGGGCGCGGTGGATTATGCCTGTAATCCCAGCACTTTGGGAGGCTGAGGTGGGTGGAATACGAGGTCAAGAGATCAAGACCATCTTGGCCAACATGGTAAAACCCCATCTCTACTAAAAATACAAAAACTACCTGGGCATGGTGGTGTGTGCCTGTAGTCCCAGCTACTTGGGAGGCTGAGGCAGGAGAATTGCTTGAACCCAAGAGGCGGAGGTTGCAGTGAGCTGAGACTGTGCCACTGCACTCCAACCTGGCGACAGAGTGAGACTCAGTCTTAAAAAAAAAAAAAGAAAAAGAAAAAGTGTGGGGGGGGTCATAATGTGATCAGTATGGTCAACTGCGTCCTTCCCAAATGAACTTTAAAGGTGAAATCTTCCAAGGCTCCTCATAAACATTGTAAAAAATAGCCCTTGTTTGATTTGTTTGCTTATTGTTTCTCTTCGCTACAGTATGTGAGCACCTCAAGAATTAGAACCGGTTTATCTTATTCTCTGCTGTAGCCGCTGTGCTTGCATAGTTCTTAGACATAAGACGTTAGCATATGTTGAATAAATTTTAATGAATAAGCAAAAAGTCGTAGCTTCCTTTGTCCTGGTTACCTGCAGGGTAAGAACTCCAGGAAGTGACGTGGCTCTAGCTCTTGTCCGGACCAGGTCAGTGGTACAGGCACATTACTAGATCCCCTGTGAAGTAAGAGGTGACTGTGAGGACTGTTAAGGGTACTGGAGTCCGTAGCATCTGTGAGTGGCCACTCAACAGGCTGGGGAATTCCTGTGAGACTCAGGTTATGAGGACCTCTCATAGTAACACAAAAATTTATGGAAAAAGAGACTTGTGGTAATAACTCTAAATCAGTGCAACAGAAGCTAGATTTCGTGGCTCTACACCAAGATGGCAGAAGTAAGATGTTTTATTTGAATTTTATTCCCAATTTGCTTCTCATCCTCATTGGAACTAGGTGGTCCTTCTTACTTCAAGCTTTTCTGGCCGTCACACTATAGCCCCTAATGTCATCTCTCAGATCTTTCGATTTACTTTTACCCATTTATCCAAATGTTCTCCTCTTTTGGCCCCAGGCCACATTCCTGACTCTTCTCTTCATCTTTTGAAAAGGAGGGATCTCACACTGAGGATTACATCTTCTTTCTACTCCCAACTCTTCAAGGCCCAGCTTGCACCCACTAATTCTCAGGGAAATACTTATTCTTTATTTTCTCTACCCAAGACACTTAGGAATGTTGTAAAATGAGTTTCTCCTGCTTGGCATTTGATTTCATGTTAGTGATACAACCAGCTTTTCTAGTGGATGGAAGTTCAGGGTAGATGCAGCTCCATAAGGGAACCAAGACTTGTTTATACTGCTATCCTGAAGATTTTTACATACTGTACAAAAGAAAATGTTTGTAGCTCACCTGGTTTTCTCTCATTTTTCTTTCCTCCCGATTTGTAAAATAGATTTTACATTCCTTATACTTTCTTTGAATGATTTCAAATTTACTGCGTCTGTATTTGTTGAAAAGGTGACTGTAGCCATAATGTGATCTGAGTGGTTCTGTGGACAGATAATCTATCTCCAAATAGTTCTCTCTTATTTCACAGGGCATTCATATTGCACCCTTAAGGATTCACGGCTTTGAAATCTTTAGGAAGCCACCGTTGAATTAAAATTGAGGGGGAAGGGAAAGTAATAATGAGGATATGAAGCACTGGAGCATTATAAACAATATTTACATTTTTATGCTTCGCTAATACACTTTACACATAATTTTTATTTGTATTGTTTTACTTAACATTGTAAATGTAAAGATGCTGCTACATAGAACTTCATAGTGATGGCCAGGTGTGGTGGCTCATGCCTGTAATCCCAGCACTTTGGGAAGCCAAGGCAGGCACGTCACCAGAGGTCAGGAGTTCAAGACCAGTGTGGCCAACATGGTGAAACCGTGTCTCTACTAAAAAAATACAAACATTAGCTAGGTGTGGTGGTGCGCATCTGTAATCCCAGCTATTTGGGAAGCTGAGGCAGGAGAATCACTTGAACCTGGGAGGCAGAGGTTGCAGTGAGCCGAGATCATGCCATTGCACTCCAGCCTGGGTGACAAGAGAGAAACTCTATCTTGAAAAAAAAAAAAAAAAAAAAACTTCATGGTGATAATTTTTAATGCATACACAATAGTCCATTGATAGATATAGCATGATTGACTTAACTATTCCTTTGATGTTTGTTGCCTTCAACTTTTCATTACTGATTTAGTTATTTTTATGAATATACTGTTCTTTATGTTTTGTGTTTTTATTTTCTAAAGATATTATTGATGTCATAAAAGTATTCATTAGAAAAAGGTAAGTAATGTTGAAAAGTAAGAAGATGAGAGTGAAATGTCCCTTCCAAATTACACTGTCATAGAGCAATCATTAATATTAGGTGAATATTATTGCAGATATTCTTCTAGGCCAATGTAGAGATCAGTGGAGATGCTATTGTGTGAATATTAATTCTAATTGCCCTCCTAAAATGCTTCCATGTAACTCTCTACCTCTAGATCCAGGAAGCTTAGGTCTCCAGGGAAGGAGGGGCTGAGCTCAGTGATGCATCAGCCCTGGCTCTGTGCTGGAATCACCTGAGAGCTTTAAAAAATTAATACTCATGTCAAGGCACTTTACTCAGCGATTTAAAAAGACTCCAAGGTGAATTGGTCAGCTTTGAATTTCAATGCTTGTATTCTTTTTAAAACCTTTGTAGCAAAAGAACAGTTTTGAAAGCTAGGTGCATTGAGATAAAAAATTTGTCATATGTCAAAATTCAGGCCTAATGGACTTGATCATTCAAGTAGGTTATGGGGAGAGAAACAGTAGCTTATTGAGAATGAAAAGGCAAATGCACTATATATTCCCTGATGCACCCTTTGAGATGGGATCAAAGAGTTTAGTATGAATGCATAAGGGAGTGAATGGCTTTAGAAACATGCAGAGAAGTAGCGAACCCCTGAAGGCATAGGATCAAGTGGACCACTTCCCTGAGAAAAGTCAGCAGGAGGCTCTCAGCCCCTGTGAGAACATTACCCTTCAGCTCAGTGTTAGCAGTGTTACTGCAGTAAGACTTGGAAGCAATGGTACAGTGCTGATAGCAGAAGGCAAAAAAGTGGCTGAACCTGAATAGAGCTCCAGTCCCATGTTCTATGCTTGAACACTGAAGACCAGGAATATTTCTGAATGCCCTGGGAAGAGGATACAAAAGGATCAAGGAAGCTAAGAGACTTCCAGGAGGAGGAGAGGCTGACCAGAGGTTAATGATCAGAGCCATGGACTCTCTCTAGGGATGCCTGAGTATTAGCCTATTCAAAGGCTAGTCTCATGGTGGCTCAGTGGTGAGATTCTAGAGAAAAGCTCAGACCAGCTCCCTATAGGAGACAGTCTTCAGAGATCCCTAAATATTTGAGGACTTCATTTTTCTCCACTCACACTGTCACAGAATCATATAAGCCATTCTTTGAATATATTCAGATGCTGCTTGGAGAACAATAAAGGGAGAGGAATACAACTTTAAGTATTTAAGCATTTACTTGGATTTTCTAAGCTGGGGCTAGGTACAGACAAGCAGTTTTCACTGTTGAATCTCACTGAGGTGTCTGGGTTTTGGCAGTGAGACTGGAAGGCATGTGTTTCCCAGCCCGCAGGCTGGCAAACTCTTTTCACATGAACGGTGTTCATTCTGTCATGCAGTAATCACTTTTAACCATCAGCAAGATGACTTCTGGGCTAGTTTTGAATCAGTACATGTAAAGGTCAAAGAGTTTTATGAATTATATATTATGACTATTTCCTTGAGCCATTCTATATCTTGTTTATTCACCATTTTTAAAATGTTTAAGCTTAAAATATTCACTGGAGCTGAGAGCAATGGGTATTTTTGGCATTTGACCTCTATAAACGCCTCAATTTTTCTTAAAAAGGCTTTTTTTATATCTAAGTCTGTCACTTTGGGGTGCAATTTCCAATATGCTAATGATCTTAATAAATAACCACAGAATTACCAGAATACGTGAACTTTATGTCTAAATGACATCCTTGTTTTATTATAACTATCGAGAGCAAGGGTTATTGCCTCAGCTACCTTGGGAAAAGAGGTAAAGAGATTGGACTTTGAAATTTTTTTTCCCCTTAATCCTTAATTGGTTGCAAACATCTATGGGCCATGTGGTTTTTTTCTTAACATTATCTAGTGGATCAATATGATGCTTTCATGCCCTTTAGATTAGAAACGTCTGGTTTTAAATCCCCAACATATACTTTAGGATTAGAGCTGAAGTTTAGTGCACAGTCCCTGATCATCCAGGGCTGCGTCACACTTCACAGGTCACATCAGTAATTGCGGAGGTGCAATAGGAATCTGACGACTTTAAAGGAAGGGTAAACCACAGGACCTCTCCATCTGCTCAGTGGTACCTGCCCCTTCTCCCTCACTGAGTCCGGTATAAAGTGTGTATCAATGTAACAGCAGCACAGCAGACGAAAGGCTGTCAGGCAGGCATTAAATTTAAACCTTCAGGGAGAATGGAGGGGAACAGTGCAGTGCAGTGGCAACAAAAGCTATAATGCTCTTTTCTTGCAAGTCTGTTTTGTTGTAAAAGAATCCAGGCTAGCCACATATGAATCATCCTGTCCAGCACAGAACACTGTGGCAGTGTGAACTGTGGCTGCTCTTCTGATTATGGCTTTTGGTCTCTGGTTGCAAAACTATCCCAGAACATTTTATGATGAAACTCAGATCAGTTCAGTTAATGTCTGTGGAATACAAGAGGAGGGTAATTTGTCAACAGGTTCATCAGGCAAGGGACCAGAAGGCTAGTCTCTGACGCGACAATACTTTTCTGGTCATGAGATCTATAAAATTGGACCCTGGGTTATTGTTGCTTTGTTTTATTGCAAGAAATTTTAGAACATGCTGGCCACATTTTCTTCTAATTTTTTAAAACTCAAGTCTCTGAAAGATATTGTATGATGGGGTCATAAAAGATTGTATTTATACATATAGATATGGCATGAGTGAAGACATGGAAAAAAGAGGAGAGTAGGCCATGAGTCTCATAAATAATAAGTCTTATTACCAACTAGATGTAATTTGTTTGCTGACATTTTCTATTGTATTATTTTTATATGTTGAACGGCACTCAAGCTATATAATACAGAATTCTCTTTATATTAGTAATCTAGAAGCGGCATATTATGCTTGCAAAGATGCTGTGTGTGTATCTCACATATATTTCCCATCCACATGTCATTCTTTAAATATGACTAACACTCCTCTCCCCCAAAAGGAGGTCTGTGTTACCTTTCATTGTATCTGCGTGAAGAGCTTGTGACTGCTCTGACAAATAGTGTGTGTTAGAAGTGATACTATGTGACTTCCAACGCTAGGTCATAAAAATAATGCACTGTCTTCCTGGCTTTCTCTCTTGGGATGCTTGCTCTTGCAACCTAGCCATCACACGGTGAGAAAGCTCAAAGTTGCCCATGCAGACAGACCACATAGAGAGTCTGTGGGGAGAGGGGCTAATGCCCTAAGTTGTCAGCCAGCATCAACTGCCACAGCTGAGTGAATGAGCCTTCAAACGATTCCAGCCTCAGCCTTTAAATCTTTTGACTGAGACCCCAGACCCCAGGCATTGTGAAGCAAAGACACCTTCCTTGCTGTACTCCATTCGAATTCCTGACCCACAGAAAACATGACAGAATAAGTGACTCTGGTTGTTTGAAGTCACTGTGTTTTGGAGGTGATTTGTTATGCAGCACCGCAGCTGAAACACCAGAGCTTTGTTGAGGATTTTTTTTTGGGGGGGGTCTTTTACCTTGGAGACTTACGGGTTACTCCTGACCTCTGACTTGCATACATGTCCCTCTTCATGTGGGGTGCATATGCTGATAAGTCTTCTGGCTACCTGACCTCTATATTTCTAGGATGTAATTCCTTTTCATGCTTTGCAGACAGGGTCTTTTCAAGAAACTTTTCCTGAAACTCCTGGGTTGATTTAGATGCCATTTTTTTGACTCTCTTAGCAAATCTGTCAACAGCGATCACAGTGTGCTGTTGTGTTGATATACTTGCCTTTTTTTCCTGCGAGCCTGTGAGTCCAATACAGCATGGGCCCTTCCTCCTCATTTTTCTGTTTATCATGCTAGCATTATTTCTGGCACATGAGAGGTGCTTAATAAATTCTCACTATAGAAGTGGTCAGTTAGAACTTAATTTACCCAGGCCTTGACTCAGACAACAATGAGAGGAAAAAATTCCACTCAGACAACGAGAGGAAAAAGAGTTTCCAGAAGTGGGATAGCATGAAATTGAATGTCTGTGTGAAACTAGATAATTTTTAACAATGTCTTAAAGAGAAGTTTTCCTTCCTAGAAAGTATGTAAAATTTTAACTGGCTTTATAGGGCATAGAAGAGTCATTGTGATCTAGAAGGGCAATAATCTGTTCAGCTCTTAGTGGACTTCAGAAACACTGGGTGTCTTATAAGAGAACATCACTGGGAACTGGAAACCTCAGCTAGGTTAGGGAGATTATATTTCTTACTATCGCTTTCTTAATGTTAGGATCAGATGGAAGGGAAGATTTAATCTTCAATTCTGTGTTATCTCAATAGTTCATAAATTTAGTGTGCCTCCTGCATAGAGAAATTTTGTCATAATGCAGATTCCCAGGCCCCAGGGTCCAGAATTCCGAAGCATTGGATCTTGGATAAGCCTGGAATATGAATTTTTAATAAATTCTCTAGATGACTCAGATAAAGAAGATCCAAGGGCCATACTTTGAAACAAAATAAAACAAAACATGGTAAACTGAATAATAAAATTTGCCTCCAGGATACTTGTGGAGATTGTGCCCCAGAAACTCTATAACGCACTTGACTCAATTACAGAAACTGTACACAGAAACTTGATTTTTAAATTTCTAGACGTGAGTATGTTAAAGATTATTTTAGAAATTACTATGAATAACTGACATTTCTGGGTTGTATTTAGGATTTAAATCTAGTTTAGGTTGAATCCAGTCTTTTGATGATGTTTGCAGTGAGAACAGAGGATGCATCCTGGGTACATTTCCTTTCTTGACTGCTGAGTATTTATCTCCCAGTTCTCCTTTGCACTACTTCTTCTCTTGTGTAATTATTTCTCTGTGCCCCTTTCCAAATATCTAGCCTCCATCTTGTATTTCTTCACAATCTTATGTCTGCTTTATGTGTTAAGTCCTATATGACAATTTTCAAGGGAAGTTTATCACCAGAAAGATATGACTGTTTCTGCAATTTTGACCCCATTCCAGAGGATATAGATTCCTGAGCTAAAGGATTATGACATTTATAGTATAGCTACTTTATTAACTTTTGGCTTTTAAACACAATCATTGAAAATATGATGAAAAAATTATCCAAGTTAATGTAAAACTAATACCATGCTTTGGTTTTGTTTTGTAACTTCCATGGAATTTGCCTTCTGTGTTAGTGGTCAAAGCACTCATCAACTGTTACATTTTCAAATGGCATGATTCTTAAGTGGCTATGTTACCTTAATCTGATTTCTTGCTTTTATTTAATGTAATGAGTCTCTTTTTTTTCTCTAGGATCATCTGAGAAATGTATTGCAAGCAGCATTTGGTTATTATACCCAAAGAGGCCTGGGACTCATATTCATCTTTCAGTGCAATATTTACTTAAGATTATCATATATAAGGGATATAAGAAGTTTCTTCACCTAAAGAAATAAACATGTTAAAATTTTGTAATTCAACTTTCTATGAAGAATGAAAAATTAGTCATTTTAACAGTCTAATAACGAGTGGCTTTGCAGAGACCGTGACAAAGGGCTGGTTCTTTCCTGGACCTGGGGAGAAGCTCTGATAGATGGAAGAAGTCTGTGGAAACAATAACAAATAGGGCACAAGAGACTATATAAGATCAGCCACCAGATGGGACAGTTTGTCTTTGTATTCATGTCAGGCTGTTTGTTCTAGGATGTGTACCATATGATATAATAAAAATGTAACTTTATTTTTGTCTCCTACTTTTAGGTAGGGTTCTCTAGAAGAGTGTCTGAGTTGGAACTGTCGTATAAGTGATGTACTGAAAGGGTATTCTTAGGAGAAGGGGAGAGAAGGAAGCAAGACAGGCCAGAGAAAGAAAACAAAGTAAGAATGTGGTCTTGACTGAAATCTATCTGCAGCCTTGTCCTATGGGGACCTGTGCTGTGCAAATTGCCCCAAATTTGGGTCCAACCTGAAGTTCTACCTTTTGTACCTAGAGTCGGCCACTGTGTGTTTGGGGGGCAGTGGTGGACAGTTAGTAATTTGGGTGAGGTAACTTCTGTTTAAGGTGACTCTCTGGTGAAGGAGAGCAGTGAGCTGTGAACACTAGTGTGCGGAGTGGCCTGCTGAAGGGATCTAAGTGAGGTATCAACAGCGTCCACTACATCTATTTTCCATTTAAAATTTATTTAGGGTGAATTTTTTTTCCCCCTGCTGTCATGGTTCATAGCTTTTGTGGTTACTCTTGGACAACTGATAATCCTGCGGTCTTTTAAGTTGAAAGACAGTGTTTTGATTAAGAAGTTAGAGTGTTCAATCTAATGTATTAAACAGTACTTCTCATTTTATTCTAAGATGTCTTATCTCTCCTCCTTCCCTACCACTCTTGCCAACTTTCTCAGGTATGGCATAGTAAGGCTGGCCGTATGGCTTCAGGAGCAAAAAGGTGGGATGACTTATTACTTGCTTATCACTTCCTCAGAGCAAGCTGCTGTTATTGACCTTTCTGGGATTACAGTGTGTCAAAAATAAGGGAAAATGTACCATATGGTCTTCCTTGACCAGTAGGAGGATGAGATGACTTTGTATCCCCTGGGCCTGGTAGGGTGGTACTTTGTGTCATGGATACTTACATGGGGTTTTAGAGGCTCTCTTACTGGCTCCTCGTGACTCTCCTCATGGCATTATCCTCCTGTTGTGGATAATGCCTTCTGTTCCCCTAGCTTTGTCCATCTATATGATCTTCTTGGGCAGAAGTCACAGTAGCACTAGGCTGGTCTCTTTTCTGTAGAGCTCATATCTGCTCCACAATCAATACACATCCTTTGTTCTTGCAGGCTGAGCAGGTGAGGAGGGAGGCAAACTCATCTCAGCAGCAAGCTTTTTTCCACTGCCAAAGAGTCTGCTTAGCCTGTCTCTCTTGCCCTTTGATTTCTCATACCAGAAGCAAGCACCAGTCCGCTGTATTTATCTAATTGCAGGAGACTGATTCCAAGTTCTACATGTAGTCCTGTTGAAGCCACTGTCTTACTATGCTTTTCCTCGCTAGTTTATCATGACAATTTTCAAACATGCAATAAAGTTGAAATAATTTCCTGTGAACATTGGCATACCCACCACCTACCATTACATTTTACTATGCTTATCTTTTAAGGCATGTATTTGTTTATCCATCCACCAATCCATCTTATTTTTTATATATTTCAAAATAAATTACAGGCATCTATATACTCTCCTGTAAATACCTCAGCATGCATATCATATATTGAACTAGAGTTCAATATATGTTTATGTTTTGCTTTAGATATAAAATTTACATACAGTGAAATGTACATATCAAGTGTACATTTGCTGAGTTTTGAGAAATATACTCACTTATGTAACCTAAAGTCCTGTCAAGATACAGACATCACTTTGTCCACATGGAGGTAGTGTGGAAAAATAAAAAGATAGAGCCATCACCCCAGCAAGTTCTTTCATACTTCTTTCAAGTTAATTTCCACACCCTTCCCTACCAGAAGCAACCATTGTTTCATTTTTCCACCATGGTATATTAGATTTGCCTATTCTAGAACTTCACAAAAATGAAGTCATCCAGTATGTCCTCCTTTGTATAGGGTTTCTCTGATTTATTCTATGTTTTTTGAGACTATTCTACATTGTTGTATGTATCAGTAGTTCCTTCCTTTTTAATTGCTGAGTAGTGCTCTCTTCTGGTAAGTTTTAAAAAGTCATTCAATTGATGGGCACCTAGACTATTTTTAGTTTTTGACTAATATGGATAATGTGAAGCCACTGTCTTGGTTTGAGATGAAGAGAAGAGCTCATCTTGGGAGGGTAAAGTGAAGCTTGATAATTGTAGTAAGGAAACAGTCCACTCCAAGAAAATTTCTTCACAAATTCTCTGTAATCTCTAATTTTCTTTATTCTTCTATATCTTCAACGAGGGACAGTCATCAAACTGATTCTATGTTATCTACTTTGTTTTTTGTTTTTAGAAATAGGGTTTCACTCTGTTGCCCAGGCTAGTCTCAAACTGGCCTGAAGCAATCCTCCCACCTCGGTCTCCCAAAGTGCTGGGATTGCAGGCATGAACCTCCATGCCCAGCCCCACCTATTTTGAAAAGAAGCTTTTTATTCCATTTGACAGCACCCTTTAGTCTTTGATGTCTATGGTATCTTGGCATCTCAGCTGAAACTTCCAATCTAGCAAACTCTGATATTCATTGTTCTTTGAATTTCAGCAGAAAGAAGGAGCTGCTTTGGTAGAAAGGGACTAATGAAGCTATATACACTGAACACTTCAGATAAGTTGAAGAGGAGAAATTTGCTCACAAATAGCTTTGGCTGTCAAGTGGTTCTCCAGGCATGTGTTTCTCACACAATGTCAAACAGCAAAAGCAGCTTCTAGGCTACTCTTAATCCCAGTGTCTTGGTGAAGGAGGCTCTTGAATTCCTGGCATCATGAGTTTGTTGATGAAAATGACCTCCATCAGTCACTGCTAGTGAAGCTAGCCATGAACAATAAAATAATGGATTTTTCTGATCCCCTTTGGCCTTTGACAAACATCAGGTGGTACCCTTGCAGCACTCCTTATTACTGCCGTCATGACTAACAAGGAGATTAAGATCTCTGGAAGCACAAAAGGAGGCATTCTCAAGGGTGATCCATGCTAATGCACTCATAGGAAGGCACGCACTGCATGAGAAGCGGTAGTTCCATAACTTATTATCTTAAGTGCAGTGAAAAGAAAAGTAGAGATGAAGAAAGCTGAAAGGCAGCTTTATACAATTGTACCTTTTCTGTGGTAGGATAAAGGAAAAAGAGTGAGTCTTCAAAGCCTCTTGAGGATGGGAAAAGAGACTTAACATATTTGTTATTAACAAAGAAGAATATGGTTCTCTTTAAAGACCAGGTACTATCAAGAAAATAACTCAGTAATTTTCTCCTTACTCTAGTCAATTCAATCTTGAGAACATTTTATTAAAGTTTGAGACTCTTGTCTTTAAAATGTTCCCTGAGTCATTGTGGAATAAGATTTGACTTTATTTATATAAATTATTAACTAGTTGTATAAATATGTAATCAAATATAATTAATTTATTAGGAAGATAGGCTTTTACTGGCTTTTTTTAGGGAAAAAATAATTTAATAGTTTAAACTATTTAGAGTTTCTTACCTGTTTTTACTATTGATGAGTGTTTTCCTGGGCTTAAGTTAAATGTTCAGATCCCAGTTAAAGTATTTGGATCAAAGGGTAAGTTATAGACAAAGTGTCATGGTACCTAAGAAGATGCCGTGCAAATAGTAGATGCTTAGTTAAGTGAATTAAATTATTTATAACTATCATCTTTATGAAAAAGGATTGACAAAATACTATATAACAGATGAAAGTGACTAATCAAACAAAGCAGAACATCGATAAAGTAAAGGTATAAACATAAAGTAAAGCTAATGGTAATATTAGACTGCAGAATGTATACTGTAAAATCCTGAGGGAATGTTGCCACTATTTGCCTCTGAACTTTCTGGCAATCAATAAAAGAGGAAAGCAATCAAGATATACAGCTTAGCAGATGTCTGTAAGATTAAACAAACCAGTTGTTCAAAGGAAGCAATCTATTATTAATTGCTGAGAATAATTTTACCTGTAGGTCATCCTTATGAGGACGTAGGATAATGTCATCAATGATGTTCTCAACAATATCCTCATAGAATATTCCTCAATGTGTGTGGATGGTATAATGCCAGCATGAGTCAGTAAAAGCAGTTTTCAAATTTTTCCTTGGGGAAAGACAGTGCATAGATAAAGGTGCCCCATGTAAACAACTTCATAGTGGTGTGGTTCAAACTGTGGTTAAATTGTTTTGGATGTTAAAGGAGTGGCTGGACTACTTGTACTTTAGGCAATTTTCCAGAAATATTTCTTTTGACTAAAATTTGGTAATTGCTGACTGTCAGTAAGTTTGAGGTTATTCTCTCTGATAAGTACCTGGACTGAAGATATTCTCTCATACTTATTATGGCTTTAGTGTTCTGCTGCTCTGAGAATAATAGTGACATCCTTCTCGTGAAATTTGAGAACTTGATAGTAGAGAACTCCTCCTCACAAAGGTGGGTTGACAAAGTACCCAAGGTCAATGACATGATTTTCCTTGGAAAAGAAAATGAAATCCACTCTAACTTATGAAAAAATGGTTACCTGGGACCTCTTTGATATCATAGAGTGTGGCCATTCTAATTTTTAATCCAGAAAATGTTTTTACATGCTTATTCTAGCCATTAAAAAAAGTTAAAGTTCTCATAGAAAATTTAAATTTTAGCAGTGAATTTCTCAGTTGAATTTCTCGAGATAAAGTAGTTTGCAAAATGTACCTGTTAGTAACTGAATGGGTTCATTTGTTGTATGAAATCAGTAGCTTTCAGTGTTGAAGATGATTACCTTGGTCCTTTGGCTTTGAGGAACTTGGTGACATGACATTCTTTCTGACAGCTGTTATAAATCAGGCACAAATGTCTGTGGAAGTCATGTCAGATTATAATGAGGAAAAGATCATATTCAGATGGAAACTTGACTACTGATATGCAAAAATTTTCCACCAAAAAAAAAATCCTTATTTATGTACTTTCAGTCTTAACCAGAATAGCAGGTAAGCTATGTTCATTTTTATGAAGAATCCATTTAGGGAATAATTCTTAAATGTGTCTTCCTCTTGGACACACAAGAGTAACAGAGTCAGGTTTAGAACATGTTTCTGACTTGCCTCAATTTTGCTACAAGACTGAAAGATTACTCATAGTAATCATTCAGCTAAACAGTCAACCCATTAACTTGTCCTGTGTAGCTTGGTGTCTCTTTTTAGTAGTTTCTGTATATGTCATCGATGAGTAATCCTGATACAATTTTTTAAAAAATTGAAATTACAAATATATCCATGAAGTGTATCTATTTTGCCCTTTCTTTACTTGACAACTCTACCAGCTTATAGTTAATTGATATTAATTACTCTAGGATTAACTATGAATTATCAGCAATTGACTTTAGAGAAAACCAGAATGGTTTCTTTCATTTTCCTACACCCCTCCTGAGTGGTCTTTGCTTTTATTCCAGGTCTTTTAGTCACAAATGGGCTTGGAACCAAGGGAATTTTAGCATAGTAAAAATTTAGAATTTCACTGAAATGACCATCAACTATTGGTTGGAAATAGTTTTTTTTTTTTCCTTTGCCTTATGCCAAAGGGAAGCGGCTAGATGATTCTAAGAAACATGATTTGGCCAAGGGACCAACTGAAGCTTGCCATTATGAGGAGCTCAGTCTCCCTCTTCTGAGCCTACTGACCTGGGGTGGCTTGGCCTACTTCCCTGTGGGTCCTTTGTCTCTCTGATCCCCATGTTCAGTCTTCTTTACTTCAGATGGAGGGTTGTGCTAACAGCTGCTCTCTGCACCAACCCATCTAACAGCCTGCCTGTGCCCTCATTTGACAGTATTCCCCATTAGGCTTGGACTTACCCCAAATAGGAAGATCCAATCCTGTGGTTCTTCAAACATGGAACGGGCACACATGTACAGTCAGGGACCACATAATCATGTTTTGGTCAATGACAGACCACATATATGATAGTAGTCCCATGAGATAATACCAAATTTAACACAAATACTACTGTGTTACAATCGTCTATAGTGTTCAGTCCTGTAACATGCTGTGGAGATTTGTAGCTGAGGAGCAATAGGCTATATACCACAGAGCCTTGGTGTGTGGCAGGCTGTACTATCTAGGTTTGTGGAAATATACCCTATGATGCTTATACAACCACAAAATCACCCAATGATATATTTATCAGAATGTGTCCCTGTTGTTAAGCAGTGCATGGTTGTATATATTTGTGTTTGTATATGGGTATATGTGTTTACCAAAATGAAGTCCAGAAAGAAGTGGTAGCTGGGGAAATATGAATCTTAATGTAGATATCAGTGGTTATTGGTAAATAATTATCCTCTGAAATATAAGATGTCTTCTGTTTTTAGATAATACAAACCAAAGGTAAACCAGTCAAAAGGCAAACTGTACCCTGTATCGCTCTTCTGTCCCTGCAGAACCCATCCCAGTAACTCTACCCATAAACTGAAATGAATATATTCACAGAAAAAAATCATCTGGGAGCTAAAAGCCCACACTTAAAGCCTGAAGATTTCCGTGATCCAGAGAAAGATGACTTTGTTAACCTCTGGGGCAAGGGTGAGCAGTTGGGAAAGACAGGAGAGGTGGGTACTTAAGGATGGAAGGCAGGAAGATAGGAGCTGCCTGTTAAAGAATCTGAGGTGAAGGAGAGTGGGCATCTGTATGGGACAGTCTCTTGTGGCCCATGGAAAGTCTGGCTAGACAAAACAATTCTGTGCAGTGAGACCTCAGACTTTTCTACAGGCATAAGCACCAGTTAGAAATTTTCTCACATGGATCCACCTAGGGAGAGTACCCAGCAAGGGAAATAGGTTTTTATTCTGTGGGCTATCCTTTTCTCACCACCAAATTCAAACAAAAAACCCACTAACAGTCCAGTTAGTGACTGGTCACTAAGAGACCAGTGCCCAGGTTACCTAGAGATTGGGACAGAGAAGGGATCACCACTACCCCACATTTTCCATATTTCCCCTGCTCATGGTTGTCATTATACTAGATCTCCCACATGCCAAGTGCTGATTTACTAAATTGGCTGAACTTTTCCAGACAGTTTCCAAATTAATAGTCACTCTGCATTAATAGGACTTGCACTAGTCAGGCATCCCTGTGCATTCTATCTCTTTTACGCAGTGGTGCCATTTGTCATTGTAATACCTGTGTCATCAAGTTTTGAACCATAATACTTATACTTCATCAGCTTCCAAATGGTTCCATGATCTGTCAGCAGTGATAAGGCAGTGTAATGAGACATGACAGGGCATTTTCAAGCAATTTCTTAGGGAGGTCTAGGAAGGAAAAAGTTGAAGCCAGGGGACATTCGAAGTCATTCCACCTTGAGTCACTCTGGTGAGGTCTCTAATATTCCAAAAGAAGGTTTTTTTTAATACCCTGAAGCAAAAATTTTTATATATCACTTTAATTTGGTATGACAGACATACAGAAGCATACTGTATAAAACCCTAATACATGTACTTCCATATATCCATCAGATTGTCTATATAGGTGGGACAAAGCAAGAGGAGAGTTTAGGGTAAGAAATAGGGTATGTAGTGAGAGTGGGAATGGACATGTATTTTCTCTCTCTCTCTCTCTGTGTGTGTGTGTGTGAGAGAGAGAGAGACAGAGAGAGAGAGGGAGGGAGAGAGACTTGGAAGGTAGTTCATGTTGAATGGCAGAAAACCTCAGGGATGTGGGTAACAGAAAGTCACTAACAATTTATTTAGAATCTGTTATCTTTCAGGTGTTAGGATAATGATCCCTTAAGATAACTCCATGAGATTAAATAGCGGAAGGGTAAGTAGCAGGGTTCCCATTGTTTGCTATAGATAAAAATGTAAACATTTTTTATAGGCAGAGATTGGACCTTGATCAAGGTCACATATACAATTAGCAGACCAGTGATACCACCTTGGACAACTTCAGATTCTAGACTATCTGCTATTTGCATAAAAAATCAGAGGATGTGGGTATTAGGATTTTTTTTTCGCTATGGTTTTGAACTCCATATTCCCTAGAACAGTTTTGGGATGGCTCCACTTCTCAGAAACTGTTATCTAAATCTATCTAGCAAGATCTTTTTCAGACTTATTTCCTATCATTTGAAAAACATTTATTCTCTCTTTACCACTGTGGCAGTCTGCCTGGAAATAGATGCAATGTATCATTTTTCCACAATAATGGAAGGTGGGTTAGGAATTACCTATAATTTGTTTCTCCATCCAGGCACGTCAAACTAAGTTATGATGAAAGTGGAGCAGCAACCTTGATCACCTACCATTTTATAGCTGATGTGATTGTTTTTATGAAGCCTATAACACTTTTAACGCTATAGCTGTGATGATCCTGATCCTCATCTCAGCAGAATAATATTACAAGAGTTGAGTCAATTCTGATTGCAGAGGACTGGAGAATGGTTTCCTAGTGTCTGGGTTTGAGAGAAAATTACACAAAATGTGCTCCTGTTGTTCCTTCATGGGCTGACCATGTAGGAACCTTCATCTAGCATTCTGCTACTTCCATGAATTATTCCGTTTTCTGTTGGGCAGGAAGGACATGTGTTGTAACCAAGTCATTCTCAGATAAGTAGGAATTTAAGATGAAATTCCTTCTATTGTATTCAAAAAGAAGACATGAGTCAGTGGTATTAGTGGAACCAGCCTCATTGTTTAGGGAGATTTTGGAGCCAGATACTATAACTGTTTTCCCATTGCTGAAGCTCTGTAGGAGAAAGAAAAGGCATGAAGGGAAGTATGGAATAGCAATAACATCTCAGCCATGATTCTTAGTATCTGGTTTTACTTGAACAAATATTTACAGAATATCCACAATTGGCCATATTTCTGCTAGGATGCATAGAGAAAAGAAAGATGACACACTATCCCTACTAAAATTCTGGGACACTGACCCTTAAAATATTAATATATCTACACAACTGCTATAAAAATGTGAAAATGCAGATGATGAAATTTCCAGGAAATGTGATTAGGAAAGACTATAAAGAGGTGATATTATTAGGGCTTATCGGTGAAGATTAAATTGTTATGCCCAGACCGTTGGTTCCCCAAAGAAGACCATCAGAGTCCAGAGTCAAAGCCAAGCGGCAAGTATCTTTTACTGCAAGTTCGAACTTGGTCCCTCCATTGCACAGCATACAAGAGGGCCCCGAACAATGCGTGTGCTCGCTTTTTATAGCCTGATGTAAACAGGACTTGTAAAGTTACAGAGGAACAAGGGAATTCTTTTGGTTACAGCATTACAATTGGTTAACATTTTAAGTTATACATTTAGCAGTTTTCTATTGGTTCCCGCACTTTCAGTAAAACCACAAACGGCTATGTCCTTATCGGGGACTTTCCAGGTGGTGTTTTTCTAAAGTTGAGATATATGGTAGTCTCTGAGTTGAGAAATGTGTTTGTACTGGGCTCAGGAAGTTGAGAGATATATGGTGGGATGTGTTTGTACTGGGCCTGTTTGTGTTGGGCCCGGGGCTGAGGAATGTGCCTGATTTCTTTCAGAATGACAGAATGTACAAGGTAGGCCAAGGGATTAGAAGGGTACTCTGGGTGTAAAAGCCAGTATAGCAATGAGCCCAGAGGTGTGACACATGGTGGTGAGGACATATGGCAGGTATTTATGGGAGAGGTGTGTCCAGAAATTATACCTGGCAAATTTAAGCTGGAACAGTATTTTGAAGGGCTAGGAATGCCATAATAAAGAATTTGAACTCAATACTGCAGGTCATGTCACAGACTTAATTGTCTAGAGGGGCCAGGAAAGAAATATGAGTGACCATGCAGTGACTGTGGTCACTTGGATAGTAAGGTGCCTTCTAAGAAAGGCAGCTGGGACTCCATCCCCATAGATGGTGTTTTTTCTAGTGTGTGAACACTGTATTTCCAAACAATACCAATTTCCCAAGAGAAGCCTGGAAATGAGGCTTCATTTTTTTATGTGAACTCTCATGAGAATTAAATCCTGGTAACTAATAACGTTTTTTTTTTTTTTTTTTGAAACACCTGGGGGCCAAAAACAAAGCCATTTTAAAGTTCGTGTCTGTCCATATTCCAGTGGCTTGTAACTGCAACTGGAAACCAGTGGAAACCACAAATATTTATACTTAAGCAGCAACTCAATCCTGTGTGCTTTTAGAGAGCCAATTCTGGGAGCAGACTGGGAGTAGGTAGATGATACTTGAGGCAAGATTGTCAGCTGGAGTCAGAAAGATGGTGAAGGTTTGACCTCAGGCAGTTGCAGCAGGGAAGGAAAAGCGTGAGTGGAGGTGAGAGCCTTGAAGCACCTTGTGACCACTAGATGTGGGGGTGAGGATGTGACGGCCACCAGAGATGACACCAGGGAGGTTGGGAGACTGTTAACTATGGGAAGAAAATGGAAGGAGGGAGCTATTGTCATATGTCTACTAGGTGATGATTCTATTTTGCTTTTTACCTATTCTACATTTGCTTTTATAATGTAGTGTATACTTGCTTTCTACTATCTGTTCCATAATTCTGGAAGAAATTATTTAGAGTAAAGAGAACAGATTTTTTTCTTAAACCAAGTAAGTAACCCTTTTTTTCTTTCTATTTGTATTCCAAGATGAACCATGGGCATTAGCTGCTGGATTTCAGACGCTTTCTCTGTATAGCATTAAATACATTGATATGGTTGAAGCAATGAGCTGAAAGTTTTTAATCCTTGATGGATAGCAGAAGAAGAATTTATGAGTCCAATTCTTTTCAAGTTTGAAGATAGTGATTTTTGCCTTTTCTGCCTCTGCTTTTTCCTTCTGCATTTTACATTTTGCGATGGTGAGTCAGACATGCTGTCATTCTATTCAGCATCTTTGACATCGGCAGCAAATTTGCATGAGCAAAGAAGGTGAAGTTTCTAAATACTGTCTTCAGTTTTAAATGGTATTTTTTGTAGTGACAATTTTAGATGTCTCTCCATTAGAATTTCTAAATTTGTAGGGGCCTTCTCTATTGTCTGTTGATTTGTTTGTAGGGCCATTGGAATAGAAGTGAGTCAGGTTTCTTGGATGGTGGGGTTATGACATGGAAAGGTGAATGAATTAACTGGACACTGTTGAGTGTACTTATGGGCAAGGTGAATCTACAGCATGGTCTTGCATAACATGCTGAATTTACTAGAGAAGTGCTTCTCAAATGTCTCCTCTTTAAAATGTTTTAAAAATTATCTCACCGAGGTTAGGATCCATACTGTGTCTGAACAAATGGTCAAAGGTCATGCCTATTTTCCTTTTCCCACACTCAGGCATTTATTTCTCACCAAATAAATTGTGTAAATTCTCATAGATTGAGCAAATTCACATTGTGCTATAATGTGGTAAACTTAATAGGGCTTTTAGGTAACTTACAACACTAGAAGTAAGTGGATGCATCAGTTGTCTTCACGTATCCCTAGACAGTCATCAGCAGTTGAGGATCCTGCCCCATCTCATTTTCTCTGAAATGATCTATCAGATATCCATGGGATAGGAGGGAATTTCTGCAATATATCCTAGTGTTATCTTCCCTGTGTCTTAGCAGGAAATGATCATTTACATGGGAACTATGTGCTTAGAATTTAATAGATCCTGCTCATACCTGAAAAGACTGTCAGGTAGTAGATGGCTTTGAAGCTTTTGCTGCTGGGTCATTGCCAAGTTGGCAGAGAACTGGCAGGACAGTATATTACTTCCCTTTGAATGAGACTACGTATTCCCTTAACGTCTTTTCATTTTTTATTTTAAAATGCTGCAGCATTAGTATATTTTGATCTGGTAATATATGCACATGGTAAAAATTTTAAATAGTATAAATTATTCTTTAACATTTCTTAAATAGTGGCAAGGACCCTAGAAAGGAAGAATAAAAGAGCAGTTTTACTCCCAGTTCTGCTACTGACTTGGTACCATTGGGCAAATTATGACATCTTTCTGCATTTTGATTTCTTTACCTGACACCTAGAAATGGGAATCCTTGCCTAATAACACTAGAGGATTGTTGTGAGACTTTAATAAACCTTGTATGTAAAAATGTCTTAAGTGTATAGATAATAGAACACTTTTGTTATAGTTTCCCCTCATCTTATTTGATTGCCCAACTAACACCTACTGTGTACGTCTTATAGGCGTAG
This sequence comes from Piliocolobus tephrosceles, assembly GCF_002776525.5. Taxonomy (NCBI): domain Eukaryota; kingdom Metazoa; phylum Chordata; class Mammalia; order Primates; family Cercopithecidae; genus Piliocolobus; species Piliocolobus tephrosceles. The sequence continues at coordinate 147,510,100 of NC_045435.1, read as the reverse complement.
AGAAAATGAAAGAGCTTTCAATTAACTCAATCCTCAAAATAGTTCTATCAGGTAAGTACTATTTCTCAGTTTCACAGTGAGAAAATGGAGGCACAGAGGAGCTAAGTTCACACAGCTAGAAATTAGTAGCGAAGTTAAGATTTGAACTTACTGTCTTTTTTCTTATCCTCCCTTCTCTGTCTTGCTTTTCTCTCTCTTTGTATATGTGTATGTAATTTTATATGCATATATAGGTTTATATATGTATATATTTACATATATATGTATAAATCTATATATCATGATTGTAACTGCTCTTAATATTTTATGCTTTGCATTATATTTATTTCATTAAACATTGTTTTACAACATATTTTATAATTTCAAAATGTATGTCTGAAGAGGACTTAACCAATTCCTATCAAGTATTCATTTTTATTTTGTGGTCATTATACATAAGATAAATTTCCTTGCTCACAAGTCTTTGTGGGCATCTTAATTATTTCCTTAGAAAAAAAACCCAGAGATGTAATTGCTATGCCCAATAGTATGGTCATTTTTAAGGCTCTTGGTATATATTACCACACTTCTATTTGGAAAGTTTATGCCAATTTATTCTGCCTCCAGAATTTCATGAAGATGACAGAGCAATTATAGAAGGCTAGATTAGGACAGGACCTTAAAGATCAGTGTGCGTGTCTGGGAGTGGACTTGTTCTCATGTACTACAGACAGGAAAACAGAAGGTGGATATCTTGTCCAAGGGCACAAAGCAAATTAATGGTGAAATCCAAATATCCTGATTTCTGATCTGGAGACTTTTTTGGTGCCATATAAAAAATAGTCAGTGATATTGGTTAACAATAAGCAATGAGGTACGAAATGTCTTTGTGGGAGTGGGAATATTATTTCAGTCATCGTACAGTACCATTACCAACTGTCACTCTCACATTTTCTGGTTGCTTTATTCTGAGACCCTAGAAGCTAGTCTGATCATTAGAACTAAATCAGTCTTGTCCCAAGTAAAAATTTCAAATGGCAGTGGAAAAACTGAGAGGAGGGGAATGAGAAGAGTTCAGGCCACATTTACAAAGCTCCCTGCCATTGTTTTGGGGCTGCATATGTATAGAGGGAACACCACTTGTTTGCAAAAGTCAGTTTGTTGCACAAACAACTTAATAGCAGCAAGCATGACAATAAAAATTAAACATACAGTTTAAAATAAAAAACATTCTTGTACTACAAGTACAATTGTTTTTAAAATACTTTCACATAAAGTGTGCTTTTTATATAGTTTTATGTCATAAATACAATTTTGTATTTTGCTTTTTTCACTTTTCAAATTACATTTAAAAAACCATTTGGCTAAACTTGCTTGCAAAATTATTTTTAAATTTTAGCCTCCCAGTCGTGTATCCTGCCATATTTAATTAAACATCCTCCCTCACTTGTTTTAATCCAAGTCAACTCTAGCTTTGGCCTGGGGAGCCATGGCTGCCAGCCTGGTAGAGAGTTTGCTCACAGCCTATTTGTCCAGGTGACTTTACCATTTTTCTCATCTTAGAAGGAATGTGGCAAGATGAATGGCTGTATAACCAATTCTACTCCCAGATTTGGCTGGATGTTAGCTGATCACTGTAAGTTTTGGCCTGGACTTTTATTTCCTGGGCTTCCTGATTTGTAGAGATTGGGGGAAGACTACCTAAATTTATATACTTATTTGTCTTCCTTCATTCTGGACGTAGTTTTGAGTCCCTGGGTTATTTGAATTGGAATTAGTTTGAAGCTTCCTAGGATAATCTTGAAGTCAATAAACAGCCAACAACTAGCTTTCTGGCTACAGCACTATTGTGATTATTTCTTTCATATTAATTAATTAGTTTTGATGAGACCATAATTTTATAATAAAATAACACAGTTTTTCAAGCATATTTTACCAAACTACCTCATTAGGTAAATACTATTAATGAAAGTTGGAATTTAGAGATATTAGGGAGAAAAAATCAACTTAATTTTGTTATTTAATTTGAAGTGCTAGGAGGGCATCCCAAAGATGGCTTGCTACCCTAGAAAGTGGTGAAAAAAAATGGAATTTGTACTTCAAAGAGAGTTAGTAGTTGTAAGTACTTGTGATCCCTAATAAGAGAGAGAAAATAAGTATTACAGTATAGATCTTAAGAATGTAAGCTCAGAGTTCAGAGTAACTTGGGTTAAAATCTGAATTCTACTTCTTACTCTGAGCCCTTGGGCATGTTATTTAATTTTCAAGCCTCAGTTTCCACATCTACGTAATGGAGGTTATAACATCTATGTTGTAGAGTGGATGTGAGAATTGAAGGAGATAATGCAACTTATCAAGAATCAATAATTATCACCTATTGTTATAAGACGGAAAAACATTTGTAGGTAGTCATAGGAAAAGTCAGCAGAAAACATAAAGAATAAATGGGCAGAGGTAGAGAAAAGGAAAACTAAGCTAGTCCAGGAAGCCAGGAAAAGAGAAAATCTTAGGGAGGAAGAAATGAGCAAATACAACACAGAAGCCAAGGAATGTCAAGATCAGAAAAGGCCTTTGGATTTGATGAGCACCGTGTCTCCTGTCACTTCCAAGAGAATGTTGTTTGGTAGAAAAAGTGGGCAGAAATCACATTAGAGCACATTAGCAGTGGGAAATGCTTCTTGGGACCCATTGAACTTAAAACAGCTAAGGTGTGTTGCCAAAGATAGGTTATGCTGTATTCGGATTATCTATGGACTTGGATTTCACATGTGCTTTCTTGTCCTACATACACCAAAAGGTGACTTCTGTGGTCATATGAAGCTGAGATGTGCTACTGGTTGTAGTCTTTATAGGCTGGCTTATATGTCAACTTCAGATTTAGCAGCAGGTAATTTTTCTTTGGCTACATTTCCGCTGCTTATAGGAAAACAGGATGAAATCAGCAGGCATAGGTTGGGTTCAGTACATTTACAAAGAGTTGATGACATTTAGCTGTTAGGTGCCTACCGCAGAGGTTCCTTCTACAGTGAATTCACCTGCAATTAAAATGAAGTTAAATCCAACCAGTCTTTCCATTCTGTGAGCCTGTTTAAAAAGTTATTTGTTGGGATGATCTTTCGATCCTGTTTTGCCTTTGGTTTTATTATAGCTCTGGCAGTCACAGAGATGAGTTTCTTTCTGATGTTTTTGCTGAAAATTCTGGCAGGACAAATCCATTCAACCCTAAATGGAAATGAGAGCTCACCGAAAAGTGCAGATTTTCACAAATGACACAAAACTATGGCAGGCATACCGGTTTTTATAAGTTTAGAGAATTTGATTTCACCACAACCAGAACTATTTCATGTTTGGAAAAATAATTAAAATCAATTCCTCTCTCTCTCTCATTTTAGTATCTTATTCTTCACGCAAAATATTTCAGACTTTGGGTACCTGTTTGTACTAACATCTGTTTTAAAAATGTCCCTATCTTAGGTTGCTCCTGATGCTGGTTCAACATTTGTTGCTAATGACCCAGAACATTACAGATGTTTTTGCTCAGATGCTAAGTCATCTAGTACAGTGAAGGGGTTTGATACAGACGAAGTATAATTAATGTCTATCCTTGGGAAAAAATGCTGTTCACATTTTCTGCATGAGATGATTGGCACTTTAAAGGGAGGTTTTACCTCCTTTAAAATACAGAAAAGGCAATCTAGGTGTTCTGGGCATAGCCCTCTTAATGTGGCTGACAAAATGTTTTGATTTGCAGGCTGTATGCTATCTTTGGCTGTGTTCTAGTGTTTATTGGTTAAATAAAAAATCACTTTACTAATCTTCTATTCACATACAGAACTCTAATCTCAAAGCTGCTATCATAAAATGGTTTACTGGTAAACATACACATTATTTTTCCAGAAAGAAATTTAAACAGTTTTGGGAGACATTGATGAGTGACTCTTTTAAAGGTGGATTTGAAAGTGATCATAATACCTGAAATAATGAACTAATTAACTGTTTGTAGAATCCAGTTTATGTGCTGAGTATTTTTAGATGTTTTGTGGGGAGATCTCTCTCGATCCTCAGCAGGATTAGAAAAATAGATATTGTTTGAGATTAGTACCAGGAACCCTTTCAGTAGTCAAGATTTCTCTGGTTTCCCTGGAAAGAGTCAATTCTGCTCTAAGCATATGAGAGATTTAAGGCCCTTACAATGCATACTGACATTTCCTCATGCCCAGCTCAGGAGAGTAAACCTTTGCAATTAATATGAGAGGTAGAAACAGTGGTATCGGGCTGAGTTTGACTTGCTGGCGTAAGTGTTTGGTTCTCACAGAATTTTAAAATATTTTAGATGGCTTCTTGTATTTAATCACTTGAAGATTTCCCACATAAATTTTGACTCATGTCTCTTAAAAAGTGGATGATCTTATTATATCAGGTTTATATTCCTTTAGGTCACCAATAACTGGAGTTGAATACCAGCTATTTCATTTGATAGCCCAAGTGTCTTCTACATAGCATTAACATTGGAACTCCCTATTTTTTTAAATTGTCAGGGGTACACATGCAGTTTTGTTATGTGGTAAAATCATGTCATGGGGGTTTGTTGTACAGATTGTTTCATCATCCAGGTCTTAAGCCTAGTTCCCATTAATTATTTTTCCTGATCCCCTTCCTCCTGTAAACCTCCACCCTGTGACAGGCCCCATCATGTGTTTTTTCCTTCTATGTGTCCATGTGTTCTCATCATTTACATCCTATTTGTAAGGAGGACTTGTGGTACTTGGTTTTCTGTTCCTGCGTTAGTTTGCTAAGGATAATGGCCTCCCATTTCCATCCATGTTTCTGCAAAGAACATGATCTCATTATTTTATATGGCTGCATAACATTCCATGATGTATATGTACCACATTTTCTTTATCCAGTCTGCCATTGATGGGCATTTTGGTTGATTCCATGTCTTTGTGAATAGTGCTGCAATGAACATACATGTGCATGTGTTTTGTGATAGAACAATTTATATTCCTTTGGGTATATACCCAGTAATGGGATTGTTAGATTGAATGATATTTCTATTTTTAGGTCTTTGAAGAGCTGTCACACTGGTCTTCCATAGTGGTTGAACTAATTTACACTTCAATGAATAGTGTATAAGAATTTCTTTTTTTATCCACCATCTCATGAGCATTTGTTATTTTTTGACTTTTTAATAGAAGCCATTCTGACCAGTGTGAGATGGTATCTCATTGTGGTACTGATTAGCACTGTTCTAATGATTGTGATATTGAACTTTTTTTCATATGCTTGTTGGCCATATACATGTCTTCCTTTGGAAAGTGTCTGTTCATGTCTTTTGCCTGCTTTTTAATAGGATTGTTTGTTTTTTTCTTGTAAATATAAGTTTTTTAAAGATGCTGTATATTAGACCCTGGTCACATGTATAATTTGCAAAAATTTTCTTCCATTCTGTAGGTTGTCTGTTTACTCTGTTGATAGTTTATTTTGCTATGCAGAAGATCTTTAGTTTAATTAGTTCCCATTTGTCAAGTTTTGATTTTGTTGCAATTGCTTTTGGGGTATTTGTCATGAAATCTTTGCCTGTTCCTATGTCTAAGGTGGTATTGCCTAGCTTGTCTTCCAAAATTTTTATAGTTTTGGGTTTACATTTACGTCTTTATTCCATCTTGAGTTAATTTTCAATATGGTGTAAGGAAGGGGTCTGGTTTCAATCTTCAGCATATGGCTAGCCAGTTATACCAGCACCATTAATTGAACAGGGAGTCCTTTCCCCATGGCTTGTTTTTGTCAGCTTTCTTGAAGATCAGCTGTTTGTAGGTGTGGTGGCCATATTTCTGGGCTCTGTATTCTGTTCCAGTGGTCTATGTGTCTGTTGTTTTACCAATACCATGCTGTATTGGTTACTGTAACCTGTAGTATAGTTTGAAATTGGGTAGCATGATGCCTTCATCTTTTTTCTTTTTTAAAAATATATTCTTTAAGTTCTGGGATACATGTGCAGAAGGTGCAGGTTTGTTACATAGATATACACGTGCTGTGGTGGTTTGGTGCACCCATCAACCCGTCATCTACAGTAGGTATTTCTCCTAATGTTATAGCTCCCCTAGCCCTCCAACCCCTGACAGGCCCCTGTGTGTGATGTTCCTCTCCCTATGTTCATGTGTTCACATTGTTCAGCTCCCACTTATTAGTGAGAACATATGGTGTGTGGGTTTCTGTTCCTGTGTTAGTTTGCTGAGAATGATGGTTTCCAGCTTCACCCATGTCCCTGCAAATGACATGAACTCATCCTATTTTATTGCTGCATAGTATTCCTTTGTGTATATGTGCCATGTTTTCCTTATCCAGTCTATCATTGATGGGCATTTGGGTTGGTTCCAAGTCTTTGCTATTGTGAATAGTGCTGCAAGAAGCATATATGTGCATGTGTCTTTATAATAGGATGATTTATAATCCTTTGGGTATATATGCAGTAGTGGGATTGCTGGGTCAATTGGCATTTCTAGTTCTAGATCCTTGAGGAATCGCCACACTGTCTTACACAATGGTTGAACTAATTTGCACTCCCACCAACAGTGTAAAAACATTCCTATTTCTCCAAATCCTCTCCAGCATCTGTTGTTTCCTGACTTTTAATGATCACCATTCTAACTGGTGTGAGATGGTGTCTCATTGTGGTTTTGATTTGCATTTCTGTAATGACCAGTGATGGTGAGCACTTCTTAAAAGAAGACTTTTGAGAAGTGTCTGTTCATATCTTCTGCCCACTTTTTGGTGGGTTTTTTTTTTTCTTGTAAATTTATTTGTTATTTCTAGATTCTGGATATTAGCCCTTTGTCAGATGGATAGATTGGGAGAAAAATTTTGCATTCTGAAGGTGGCCTGTTCACTCTGATGATAGTTTCTTTTGCTATACAGAAGCTCTTTAGTTTAATTAGATCCCATTTGTCAATTTTGGCTTTTGTTGCCATTACTTTTGGTGTTTTAGTCATGAAGTCTTTGCCCATGCCTGTGTTGAATGGTATTGCCTAGGTTTTGTTCTAGGGTTTTTATGGTTTTAGGTGTTATGTTTAAGTCTTTAATCCATCTTGAGTTAATGTTTGTATAAGGTGTAAGGAAGGGGTCCAGTTTCAGTTTTCTGCATATGGCTAGCCAGTTTTCCCAATGCCATTTATTAAATAGGAAATCCTTTCCCTACTGCTTGTTTTTGTCAGGTTTAGCAAAGATCAGATGGTTGTAGATGTGTGGCGTTATTTCTGAGGTTTCAGTTCTGTTCCATTGGTCTGTATATCTGTTTTGGTACAGTACCATGCTGTTTTGGTTACTGTAGCCTTGTAGTATAGTTTGAAGTCAGGTAGCATGATGCCTCTAGCTTTGTTCTTTTTGCTTAGGATTGTCTTGGCTGGACAGGTTTTTGTTTTGGTTACATATGAAATTTAAAGTAGTTTTTTCTAATTCTGTGAAGAAAGTCAATGGTAGCTTGATGGGGATAGCATTAATCTGTAAATTGCTTTGGGCAGTATGGCCATTTTCACGATATTGCTTCTTCCTATTCATGAGCATGAAATGTTTTTCCATTTGTTTGTGTCCTCTCTTATTTCCTTGAGCAGTGGTTTGTAGTTCTCCTTGAAGAGGTCCTTCACATCCCTTGTAAGTTGTATTCCCAGATATCTGATTCTCTTTGAAGCAGTTGTGAATGGGGGTTCACTCATGATTTGGCTCTCTGTTTGTCTGTTATTGGTGTATAGGAATACTTGTGATTTTTGCACATTGATTTTGTATCCTGAGACTGCTGAAGTTGCTTATCAGCTTAAGGAGATTTTGGGCTAAGATGATTGAGTTTTATAAATGTACACTCTTGTCATCCACAAATAGAGACAATCTGACTTCCTGTCTTCCTATTCGAATACGCTTTATTTCTTTCTCTTGCCTGATTGCCCTGGCCAGAACTGCCAATACTATGTTGAATAGGAGTGGTGAGAGAGGGCATCCTTGTCTTGTGCTGGTTTTCGAAGGGAATGCTTACGGTTTTTGCCCATTCAGTATGATATTGGCCATGGGTTTGCCATAAATAGCTCTTATTATTTTGAGATACATTCCATCAATACCTAGTTTATTGAGAGTTTTTAGCATGAAGGAGTGTGTTGAATTTTATCAAAGGCCTTTTCTGCATCTATTGAGATAATCATGTGGTTTTTGTCATTGGTTCTGTTTATGTGATGGATTACGTTTATTGATTTGCGTATGTGGAACCAGCCTTGCATCCCAGGGATGAAGCCAACTTGATCGTGGTGGATAAGCTTTTTGATGTGCTGCTGGATTTGGTTTGCCAGTATTTTATTGAGGATTTTTGCATCATTGTTCATCGGGGATATTGGCCTGAAATTTTCTTTTCTTGTTGGGTCTCTGCCAGGTTTTGGTATCAGGATGATGCCAGCCTCATAAAATGAGTTAGGTAGGAGTCCCTCTTTTTCTATTGTTTGGAATAGTTTATGAAGTAATGGTACTAGCTTCTCTTTGTACCTTTGGTAGAATTCGGCTGTGAATGCATCTGGTCCTGGGCTTTTTTTGGTTTGTAGGCTATTAATTACTGCCTCAATTTCAGAACTTGTCATTGGTCTATTCAGGGATTCGACTTCTTCCTAGTTTAGTCTTTACAGGGTATATGTGTCCAGGAGTTTATCCATTTCTTGTAGATTTTCTAGTTTATTTGCATAGAGGTATTTATAGTATTCTCTGATGGTAGTTTGCATTTCTGTGGGATCAGTGGTGACATCCCTTTTACCATTTTTTATTGTGTCTATTTGATTCTTCTCTCTTCTTTATTAATCTGGCTAGTGGTCTCTCTATTTTGTTAACCTTTTCAAAAAAACCAGCTCCTGGGTTCATTGATTTTTTTTTTTTTTTGAAGGGTTTTTCATGTCTTTATCTCTTTCAGTTCTGCTCTGATCTTGGTTATTTCTTGTGTTCTGGATTTTGAATTTGTTTGCTCTTGCTTCTTAGTTTAATTGTGATGTTAGGGTATCGATTTAAAAACTCTCCTGCTTTCTCCTGTGGGCATTTACTGCTATAAATTTCTCTCTAAATATTGCTTTAGCTGTGTCCCAGGGATTCTGGTACATTTTATGTTTGTTCTTACTGGTTTCAAAGAAATTATGTATTTCTGCCTTAATTTAATTATTTACCCAGTAGTCAGTCATTCAGAAGCAGGTTGTTCAATTTCTATGTAGTTGTGTAGTTTTGAGTAAGTTTCTTAATCCTTAGTTCTAATTTGATTGCACTGTGGTCTGAGAGACTGTTATGATTTCCATCTTTTGCATTTGCAAAGGAGTGTTTTACCTCCATTTTGTGGTCAATTTTAGAATAAGTGCGATGTGGTGCTGAGAAGAATGTATATTCTGTTGATTTGGGTTGGAGAGTTTTGTAGATGTCTGTTAGGTCCACTTGTTCCAGAGCTGTGTTCAAGTCCTGAATATCTTTGTTAATTTTCTGTCTCATTGATCTGTCTAATATTGACAGTGGGGTGTTAAAGTCTCCCACTATTATTGCGTGGGAGTCTAAGTCTCTTTGTAGGTCTCTAAGAACTTTATGAATCTGGGTGCTCCTATATTCGGTGAATATGTATTTAGGATAGTTAGCTCTTCTTGTTCCATTGATCCCTTTACCATTATGTGATGCCCTTCTTTGCCTTTTTTGATCTTTGTTGTTTAAAGTCTGTTTTATCAGAGACTAGGATTGCAACCCCTGCTTTTTTTTTTTTTTTTTTAAGTTTCCATTTGCTTGGTAAATATTCCTCTATCCCTTTATTTTAACCTATGTTGTGTCTTTCCTTGAGAGATGTGTCTCCTAAATACAGCACACTGATGGGGCTTGACTATACAGTTTGTCAGTCTGTGCCTTTTAATTAGGGCATTTAGCCCATTTACATTTAAGGTTAATATTGTTATGTGTGAATTTGATCCTGTCTTTATGATGCTGGCTGGTTATTCTGCCCATTAGTTGATGCAGTTACTTCACAGTGTTGATGGTCTTTTCAATTTGGTTTGTTTTTGCAGTGGCTTGTACCAGTTTTTCCTTTCCATATTTAGTGCTTCCTTCAGGAGCTCTTGTAAGGCAGGCCTGGTGGTGACAAAATCTCTCAGTATTTGCTTGTCCATAGAGGATTTTATTTCTCCTTTGGTTGTGAAACTTAGTTTGGCTGGATATGAAATTCTGGGTTGAAAATTCTTTAAGAATGTTGAATATTGGCCCCTACTGTCTTCTGGCTTGTAGGGTTTCTGCTGAGAGATCCACTGTTACTCTATGGTCTTTTCTTTGTGGGTAACCCTACCTTTCTCTCTGGCTGCCTTTTACATTTTTTCCTTCATTTCAACCTTGGTGAATCTGATGATTATGTGTCTTGGGGTTGCTCTTCTTGAGGAGTATCTTTGTGGTGTTCTCTGTATTTTCGGAATTTGAATGTTGGCCTGTCTTGCTAGGTTGGGGAAGTTCTCTTGGATAATATCCCCGTCACTTTCAGGTACACTCATCAAATGTAGGTTTTGTCTTTTCACAGAGTCCCATATTTCTTGGAGGCTTTCTTCATTCTTTTTCATTCTTTTTTCTCTAATCTTGTCTTCACACTTTATTTCATTAAGTTGATCTTCAATCTGTGATATCCTTTCTTCCGCTTGCTCAATTTGGCTATTGATATTTGTGTATGCTTCACAAAGTTCTCATGCTCTGTTTTTCAGTTCCATCAGGTAATTTATGTTCTTCTCTAAACTGGTTATTCTAGTTAGCAATTAGTCTAACCTTTTTTCAACGTTCTTAGCTTCCTTGCATTGGGTTAGGACATGCTCCTTTAGCTCAGAGGAGTTTGTTATTACCCACCTTCTGAAGCCTACTTCTGTCAATTCATCAAACTCATTCTCCATCCTGTTTTATTTCCTTGCTGGCAAGGAGTTGTCATCCTTTGGAGGAGAAGAGGCATTCTGGTGTTTGGAATTTTCAACCTTGTTGTGCTGGTTTTTCCTTGTTTTTGTGGATTTATCTACCCTTGCTCTTTGATGGTAACCTTTGGATGTGGTTTATGTGTGAATGTCCTTTTTATTGATATTGATGCTATTTCTTTCTGTTTGTTAGTTATCCTTCTAACAGTCAGGCCCCTCTGCTGCAGATCTGCTGGGGTTTTCTGGAGGTCCACTCCAGGCCCTATTTGCTGGGTATCACCAGTGGAGGCTGCGGAACAGCAAAGATTGCTGCAGTTCCTTCCTCTGGAAGCTTCGTCTCAGAGGGGCACCTGTCGGATGCCAGGTGGAACTCTCCTGTATGAGGTGTCTGTCTACCCCGGCTGGGAGGTGTCTCCCAGTCAGGAGGCATGGGGCTCAGGGACTTACTTGAGGAGGCAGTCTGACTCCTAGCATAGCTTGAGTGCTGTGCTGGGAGATCCACTGCTCTCCTCAGAGCTGGCAGACAAAAACATTTAAGTCTGTTGAAGCTGCTTCCACAGCTGCCCCTTCCCCTTGTACTCTGTCCCAGGGAGATGGGAGTTTGATCTATAAGCCCCTGACTGAGGCTGCTGCCTTTCTTTCAGGGGTGCTCTGCCCAGACAGGAGGAATGTAGAGAGGCAGTCTGGCTACAGTGGCTTTGCTGAGCTGCAGTGGGCTCTGCCCAGTTTGAACTCCCCGGTGGCTTTGTTTACACTGTGAGCAGAAAACCTCTTACTCAGGCCTCAGTAATGGCGGATGCCAAGCTTTGAGCATCCCAGGTCAACTTGAGGCTGCTTTGCTGGCATTGAGAATTTCAAGCCAGTAGATCTTAGCTTGAAGGGCTCCGTGGGGGTGGGATCTGCTGAGCTAGACCACTTGGCTCCCTGGCTTCAGCCCCCTTTCCACGGGAGTGAATGGTTCTGTCTTGCTGGTGTTCCAGGTGCCACTGGGATATGGATAAAAACTCCTGCAGCGAGCTTGGTGTCTGCCCAAATGGCCTCTCAGTTTCGTGCTTGAAACCCAGGGCCCTGGTAGTGTAGGCACCCAAGGGAATCTCCTGGTCTGCAGGTTTTGAAGACCGTGGGAAAAGCATGGTATCTTAACTGGAATGCGCTATTCCTCATGGCACAGTCCCTTACAACTTCCCTTAGTTAGGGAGGGAGTTCCCTGACCCCCTTGTGTTCCCAGCTGAGGTGACACCCCACCCTGCTTTTGCTCGTGCTCTGTGGGCTGTACCCGCTGTCTAACCATTTCCAGTGAGATGAACTGGGTATCTCAGTTGGAAATGCAGAAATCATCAACCTTCTGCGTTGATCTTGCTGCGAGTTGTAGACCGGAACTGTTCCTATTCGGCCATCTTGCCCAGGAATCCCCAGCTTTGCTTTTTTGCCTGGGATTGCCTTGGCTATATGGGCTTTTTTTTGGTTCCGTGTGAATTTAAAAATAGTTTTTTTCCTAGTTCTGGGAAGAATGTCATTGGTGCTTTAATAGGAATAGCATTGAATCTATAAATTGCTTTGGGCATTATGGTTATTTTAAGAATATTGATTCTTTCTATCCATGAACAAGGAATGTTTTTCCATTTCTTTGTGTCACTCGTCTCTGCTTTCTTTGAGCAATGTTTTGTGGTTCTTATAGAGATATTTCACCTCCCTGGTTAGCTATATTTCCAGGTGTTTTATTCTTTTTGTGGCAGATGAGAATGGGATTGTGTTCCTGATTTGGCTCTCGGCTTGACTGTTGGTGGTGTATAGGAATGCTAGTGAGTTTTGTACATTGATTTAGTATCCTGAAACTTTGCTAAAGTTGTTTATCCGCATAGAGAGCTTTTGGGCAGAGACTATTGAGTTTTCTAGGTATAAGACTGTGTCTGTAAGCAGGGTGTCTGTAAGTTTGACTTCCTCTCTTCCTATTTGGATGCTCTTTATTTCTTTCTCTAGTCTGATTGATCTAGCCAGGACTTTCAATATTATGTTGAATAGGAGTGGTAAGAGAGGGCATCCTTGTCTTATGGCGGTTTTCAAAAGGAATGTTTCCAGCTTTTGCCCATTGAGTATGATGTTGACTGTAGGCTTGTCATAGTTGGCTGTTATTATTTTTAGGTGTGTTCCTTCAGTACCTAGTTTATTGAGGGTTTTTAACATGAAGGGATTTTGAATTTTGTTAAAAGCCTTTTCTGCATCGATTGAAATAACCACATGGTTTTTTTCTTTAGGAACTCCTTATTTTTATGGAAAAATCTCTCTTCATAGATACCCTCCTAATTCAGCTTTTTCCAATCATCTTATTACCCCATATGTCATAACAAACAGTGGGAACCATAAGCAAGTGAAGAAAAAGGGTTAATTGTTTAATTATTATTTTAAGGGTTTCATTTAGGATCTTATTTTTAGATTCTTGAGATATTGCATATTTGTTGTAGCCAATCAGTGCATGAAATCATTCCTGTCTTTATGAAAGTGCTACTTATTAATATATTATGGATTCAGGGTTATTAGAGCAGTAATGTCTTTTCCAACATACAGTATCAATATGGCAAAGATAAAGCTAATGCTAAAATCACATTGATTCTACAGAGCAAATACTTGAACCAGAACCACAAGTCGTATCCTAAGCTGAGAAATCGATAAAACATCATGAGATAGAAGGGAATATAAGATGTCACACATAGTGTAGACTAAGGTTGTGGGTCAGGTTTGGGTTAGCTAAGGGAAGTCTGCTCCTATGGTTAAACTCAAGTATCTCTATTTTAAGCTCTCTTAATATCATAGTTGTTATGGTTTCCATTTTACAAATTAGGAAGGTTAGGTAGTACATATAACCTGACCTGGAAGCTGTAAGCTGGGTTTTGAACCCTGACAAAATATATTTATATCTATCTGTATCTCTGTCTATGCCTATGTCTGTCTATTTTAATTACATTCATTGTCAGAGTTAGACTTAAAAGCAGTATCACCACTAGCAACATTTTCACCTACATCAGTATCTGTAGATGTGTAGTCTCTCCTGGATCACCAGGAAAGTGTTGAGAGAGCAGCCACCAGAAGACTTTATTAAACTTGATGCTCACTGGCATCATGAGAGTAGGCAGTGTGACCTAGATGACAGTACAAAGAGAAAAACTTTAACAAAGTGCAAGAAATGAGCCTGAAAATGGGGACTCTCCCACCCCTAATGTGGATGAGTTATTAACAAAGCACTGGGTCATCTCATGGGACCTTGACACGTTCTGTCACATCAGCATTTTAAACTCCCATTTGTGTTAGGGGTTCTGCTCAGGGTCTCCTGTGTCCATAGTGTAATGAGCAAGAGAAAGAATTCCAGCTTTATTTACTATAACCTAAAGTAAAAGGAAATCTAAAATAGAAAGAATGCAAAGCTTTAGAGAGCAATAACAGCACCATCCAGGATAATTAGGGGAAGGGAAAACAAGCTGCCTGTAGACCCTTGGTCCCCATGTTGGGTGCCCAATAGAGCTTCTTTCAATTTGTTAAAATATCTTTTTTTAAAAAATAAGCCTTTTTAAGAGTAAGACATCAAGCTGTGTCTACAAAGAGGACCGTTTTTGGCAAAGGACAGTGTTTGAGTTTTAATGTTGTCTTTATAAGCAATATAACATTTTGTTATTGCCTTAACCTCTTCCGTTCTGAGTTTTCATATCTACAAAATGAGAATTATAATAACACATAACTTGCAGTTTTTGGTTGAAAGTAATTGAAGCACACAAGGAATCTAAAACAATGTCTCATAGTAGATGTTAAAAAATTGTTTTAATTCTTCTCTCTATGGAGCTATGTGTCTCTATAATTGGTTTCAGCTACATGCAACAGAATACTTTTTAATGAAATGAGATTTTACAATGAAGAATAATTATTATTTCTCATAGTAAATCCACAGGAAGACTGTTTCAGGGTTAGAAAATACAGTAACTCAAGGTTGTCGAGATTGTTAAGTCATATGCTCAAGATGGCTGCAACAACACCAAGCATCATAGCCCTACTTGAACGAATTGATGGGTGGAAAGAAAAGAGTGTTTGAATTGTATTTCTTTTTTTAAAAAAGGTAAACTTTTCCAGAGACTTTATTTTGTCTCATCGACCGAGGTAGAGTCACATGCTCATGTCTAAACCACTCATTAGTAAAGGAGATTGAATCAACATGATTAGCTTAGATTGATCAACTTTTAGTTCTTGGAGCTGAAGTATAAGTCACCTTTCCTGATCATATGGAGAAAAGAAAGCAATAGTAGTGATGGGGAATGGCTGTAGAGTCGTCATACTGCAGTATCTTCGACATGTTTTTATAAAAAGTAATTCTTGTAATTACAAGTCGTCTTTTAAAACAAATTCTAAATAATCCTCTCCTTTATTCTTCAAGATGTATTTGAAAAAGTTTGAGGGGGCACGTGGACTTGCAGACCTGCATTTCCATAGCAGCATATGATTGCTACTTTTGAACTGAATTTTTTAAATGTCAACTTCATTTTTAGAGACAACAAAAGAGAAAATTTAGCAAAGTAGTTTTAGTAAAAAGAATAGAAACTGTTGTAAGAAACAAGTTAGCAAACCTAATAGTCAGATCTGAACAGCTAAAGTTAAATATTTAATGGTAAAGATAAATGAAACTATGCTAATATGTTCTGGAAGCCCATCAGAACCTATTTCTGGATTTTGAATAACTTCTTCCAGTATTGCAAGGTGATTCAGCTATCACTTTCCTATGTTGCTAAACTGGAAAGGGTAAAGTTGAAATAGAAGAAGAGCATTGCATTTTCAGAAATGATCATATCTTTAAACCATAGTCTATTTTGGGGACTAGAATAAATGAGTAGAAACCATATACGTCAGAGAGAAGGACTTTTACAAAAAGCATTATAGGAAAGCAAGAAGTAAAAAAATAAGTGTAGAGTATATTATTTTGCGTGATTGCAACAAAGATGCATTGCATTTCCCAGCAGAGGTTGATTTTAAGGATGTTTCACTTTCTGTCTCAAAAACAAATGTCTCACTTTGTCGCCCACGCTGGAGTGCAGTGGCACGATCTCTGCTCACTGCAACTTCCGCCTCCCAGGTTCACGCCATTCTCCTGCCTCAGGCTCCTCAGTAGCTGGGACTACCAGGCTCCCCAGTAGCTGGGACTATAGGCACCCGCCACTACGCCTGGCGAATTGTTTGCATTTTCTTTTAGTAGAGACGGGGTTTCACTGTGTTAGCCAGGACGGTCTCGATCTCCTGACCACGTGATTTGCCTGTCTTGGCCTCCCGAAGTGCTGGGATTACAGGCTTGAGCCACCATGCCCGGCCAGGATGTTTCACTTTCCGTGTGTACTTGAGCCAAAGAGATTAAGCATCAAACCCGTATCCAGAGTTCTCAAGAGGTCTTAGGGACAAATCAAACATTTAGTAAGCAACTGCTGATTCTAATGTAGAATTTTCAGCCATGCCAGAAATTTTACTGATATCCCAGCACTTCTCAAATGTGAAAAATGAGAGGTAGTGTGTTTAGACTTACATAGTACCAGGTATTATTGAGGTGACTAAGAATGTACTGTCTTATATAGTACCAGGTATTATCGAGGTGACTAAGAATGTTCTGTCTCAAAGAGTCAGGATTAAAATGATTTCTCATAGAACTACTATAATCTTAAAAATATTTTATGTGGGTACAAGACTTTCCTTCTTGCTTCTAATGGTTTCTAGAAGGCTTAGGTGTCAGTTTATTAAGAGAAATCACTGGTTTACTTTGTCAAGACTGTTGATGGGCCTGTTTCCGAGAAAGATTCAGAGACATTTCCTTCCTCCCTACCTTTTTTCTTTTTATTTATATTGAAGCTTTGATATATTTAGGGAATGCAGGAGAAGGAGGAAGACATATGGTAATGTCATTTTCTAGTAAAGATTTAGAATATTATCCAATAAATCTTCTTAGCCTGGTTTTGAACTGCTTGTATTTCCTCAGCAGGAGTGGGCATTCTCAAGGGACAGAAGCCAAATGTGAACACTTGGGTCCATATTTTATTCCTTTGTAGGATCTCCTTTTAGCTCTAATCAAGGCATAAGTTAATACTGTCTTACATTCAGAGCGAGCTAATGGGTATGGAAACAAGTCTACAAATTATTACTTTGTGCCCTGGTCATATAAGATTGTAATTTTTATGTTTAAAGAACTAACTGTAAGGTACTGAATTGTTTCTTGGGAAGCTATCATTTCTTGCTCAAACCAAATTTTCCAGGGATTGGATTAGTAAGATCAATATATGAAAATGAACTACTTTGCGGGGATAGAAAGGAGGAAGTTGGGAGGGAAGTAGATTAAGACAGAGGAACAATATGAAACTTGAAGGCAAGATGAATATTTCTATTTTGGGGCTGAACTGTGTTCTAGGTTTGGTTGAATTCGCCCTTAAACTCTGCTATTTTATGAAGGACAGAAAAAGGCAATAAAAATGGATTTATTGATTGTGTTTACAAAGGAGATAGGAACATGGGTCCTCGTCAAATGTTACTCAGAATAAACATAATAAATGTTGAAAAGCTGGTGCCTGAAAGAAATTAGGCATAGTCAAAACATGGCAGGAGGCAGATGGAGCAAGATGGCAGAACAGAAGCCTATACCGTTTGTACCCCTGCAGGAACATCAAATTTTAACAACTATCTGCACAGAGAGAAGCACTGTCACAAGAACCAAAAGTTAGGTGAGCTATCACAGTACCTGGTTTTAACTTTATATCACTGAAAGAGGCACTGAATAGGGTAAAAGAGACAGTCTTGAATTGCTGACACCACCTCTCCCCCATCCCCTGGCAGCAGCCATGCAGTACAGAGAGAGAATCTGTTCATTTGGGGGAAGGAAAGGACAATGACTGGGGCACTTTGCATTGAACTCCGTGCTGCCCTGTCACAGCAGAGAGCAAAGCCATGCTGGGCTCAGCCAGTGCCCTTGCACAGAAGGAGCATTTGGACCAGTCCTAGCCAGAAGAGAATTGTTCGTTCCAGCAGTTAGAATTTTTTGCAAACCTTGCCACTGTGAGCCAAAGTGCTCTGGGGTCCTAGGTAAACTGGAAAGGCAATGTAGGGCACAAGGATTGCAATTCCTAGGAAACTCCTAGGACTGGACTTAGAGCCAGTAGACTAGGGTGGCATGTAACCTAGGAAGATACCAGCTGGCACAGCCAAGGGAGTGCTTGTGCCACCCTTCCCCCAACCTCAGGTACCAGTGACCAATCCCAGAGAAAGATATGTGACCTTAGACAGAATTCAAAATAGCTGTGTTGAAAAAACTCAAAGAAATTCAAGATAACGGCCGGATGCAGTGGCTGACACCTGTAATTCCAGTACTTTGGGAGGCTGAGGTGGGTGGATCACAAGGTCAGAAGTTCGAGACCAGCCTGGCCAATATGGTGAAACCCCATCTCTACTTATACAAAAATTAGCTGGACGTGGTGGTAGGCGCCTGTAGTATCAGCTACTTGAGAGGCTGAGGCAGGAGAATTGCTTGAACATGGGAGGTGGAGGTTGCAGTGAGTGAGATTTCACCACTGCACTCCAGCCTGGGCAACAGAACAAGACTCTTGTCTCAAAAAAAAAAAAAAAAAAAAAAAAAAGATAACAAAGGGAAGGAATGCAAAATTCTATTAGATAAATTTAAGGGGAGATAGAAATAATTTTTAAAAATCAAGCAGAAATTCTAGAGTTGAAAAATGCAATTAACATGCTGAAGAATGCGTCAGTCTCTTAATAGCAGAATTGATCAAGCAGAAGAAAGAATTAATGGGCTTGAAAACAGACTATTTGAAAATACAATAAAGACAAAAGAAAAAAAGAAGTACACCTACGAGATCTAGAAAGTAGTCTCAAAAGGCAAATGTGAGATTTATCGGCCTTAAAAAGGAGTTAGCGAGAGAGATATGGTGGGGTAAAGTATATTCAAAGGGATAATACCAGAGAACTTTTAAAACCTAGCGAGAGAGAGAGAGATCAGCATTCAGATAAAAGTAGATTATAGAACATCAACCAGATTTAAGCTAAAGAAGACTACCTTAAGGTATTTAATAAACTCCCAAAGGACGGATAAAGAAAGGATCCTAAAAGCACCAAGAGAAAAGAAACAACATACTGGCAGCAGACTTTTCAGTGGAAACCTTACAGGCTGGGAGAGAATCATATGACGTGTTTAAAATGCTGAAGGAAAAAAAAATCTTTTACCAGAGTATAGTATATCTGGTGAAAATATTCTTTAAGCATGAAGGAAAAATAAATATCTCTTCACAAAAACAAAAGGTGAAGTATTTTATTTCTCAACCTGTCCTACAAGAAATACTCAAGGGAGTTCTTCAGGTTGAAAGAAAAGGATGTTAATGAGCAAGAATAAATTATCTGAGGGAATAAAACTCCTTGGTAATAATAAGCATACAGAAAAATGTAGAATATTATTACACTGTAATTGTAGTGTGTAAACTATTACATAGAATGAGTACATGATAAACCAATGAAAAATAAAGACCACAAAAAAAGTTTTTCAAAACATAGATAAGACAATAAGACATAAAGAGGAACAACCAAAAGTTAAAAAGTGGGGGATGAAGTTAGTGTAGAGTTCTTCATTAGTTCCTTTTTGTGTGCTTGTTAATGTGTTTATGCAATGATTGTTAAGTTTTCATCAGTTTATAATAATGGGTTATAAGATGGTATTTGCAAGACTCATGGTAATGTCAAATCAGAAAACACACAAAAGATACACAAAATATAAAAGGCAAGAAATTAAAGCATAACACCAGAGAAAATCACCTTTTCTAAGAGGAATACGGGGAAGAAGGAAGACAGGAAGGAAGGAAAGAAGAAAGAGATGGCTACAAAACAACAGAAAACAAATAAAAGATAGGAGTAAATCCCTAGTTATCAATAATAACACTGCATGTAGATGGATTAAACTCTACAGTCAAAAGACACAATTACCTGTTGCCCACAAGAAACACACTTCATCTATAAAAATACATAGACTAAAAGGGATAGAAAAAGATATTTCATGTCACTGAAAAACAAAAGAGCAGGAATAGTTACATCAGACAAAACAGAATTCAAGACAAAAACTGTAAGAAGAGACAAAGATGATCATTATTTAATGATAAAGGGGTCAATTCAGCAAGGGATATAATGATGATTAATATACACACACACCCAACACTGGAACCCTCAGATATATAAAGCAAATATTATTAGAGCTAAGGAGAGATATATTTCCCAATACAATAATAGCTAGAGACTTCAGCGCCTCAAACTTCAGTGTTGAACAGATCTCCCGGACAGGAGACCAATAAAGAAACATTAAACTTAATCTGCACGATAGAACAAATGAACCAAGTAGCTATTTACAGAACATTTCATCCAATGGCTACAGAATATACTTTCTTCTCCTCAGAAAATGAATCCTTTTCAAGGATAGACCATATGTTAGGTCACAAAACAAGTCTTAAAACATTAAAAAATTTGAAATAATATCAAATACTTTGACTACAATTGAATAAAACTGGAAATCAATAATGAGGAATTTTGGAAAATGTACAAACAAATTGAAATTAAACAATATACTCCTGAATGACGAGTGGGTCAATGAAGAAGTTAGGAAGGAAATAGAAAAATTTCTTGAAACAAGTGACAATGGAAACACAATATAACAAAACATTGTGGTATTAAGAGAGAAATTTATAGCTATAAGTGCCTACATCAAAATAGAAGAAAAACTTCAGATAAATAGCCTAAAGATTCATCTTAAAGAACCTAAATAAACTAAAGATTCATCTTAAATAACTAGGAAGGCAAGAGCAAACAGAAACCAAAATTACAAGAAAGAATAAGGGTCAGAACATAAATGAACATAAATTAATCAATTTGAAATGAAAATTAAAAAACAGTGAAACTAACAGTTGTTTTTTTTAAAAAAAGATGGATAGAATTGACCAACTTTTAGTCAGACGAACTAAGAAAAGAGAGGAGACCCAAATAAATAAAATCAGAGATGAAAAAGGAAACATTAAAATGAATTCTACAGAAATCCAAAGGATTTATGGTTACTATGAATGTAGTGGTTACTGTGAATGCCTATATGCCAATAAATTTGGAAATCTGGAAAAAAAAATGGATTATTTCCTAAACACGTCTAAGCTTACCCACGTTGAACCATGAGGAAATTCAAAACCTGAGCAGACCAATAACAACAGACTATCAAAGGAGTAAAAGTCTTCTGGTAAAGAAAAGCCCAGGACCTGATGATATCACTGCTGAATTCTACAGAGCATTTAAAGAACATTTAATACCCATCCCCTTCAAACTGTTCTGAAAAATAGAGGAGGGAGGGGGTAGTTTCAGATTTAATCTATGATGCCAGTATTATCCTGATACTACAATTGGCAAAGACACATTGAAAGATAAAACTACAGACCAATATCTCTGGTGACTATTGATGCAAAAATTCTCAACAAAATACTAGCAAACCAAAATCAACAGTACATTAAAAAGATCATTCATCATTACCATGTAGTATTTATCACAAGGATGTAAGGATGGTTCTACTTCACAAATCAATGTGATATATCATATATCACAGAATGAAGGACAAAAACCATATGATTTCAACTGCTGCTGAAAAAGCATTTGATCAATTTTAGCATCCCTTTATGCATCCCCCTTTATGATAGGGATGCTGAAATTGATCAAATGCTCTTTCAGCAGCAATTGAATTGCTCTAAAAATTGAAGTTCACTAAAAAATCTGGATATAGAAGGAACATACTTCAACATAATAAAAACCATATGTGACACACCCATAGCTAATATCATTTCAAATGGGGAAAAACTGAAAGTCTTTTCTCCTAGATCTGGAAGACAAAGATGCTGACTTTCACAACCGTTATTGTACCTAGTTCTGTAAGTCCTATCTAGAGCAGAAAAGAGAAAGAAAGAAAGGGCATCCAAATAGGAAAATAAGTCAAATTATTATTGTTTGCAGATGATAAAATCTTACATTTGGTAAAACCTAAAATGAACCCACAAAAAAACTATTAAAACTGAAAAACAAATTTAGTACAGTTGCAAGATACAAAACTCAGTAGCACTTCTATATGCCAACAGTGAACAATCTGAAAAAAATTTAAAAAAGTAATCCAATTTACAGTAGTCACAAATACAAGTAAATACATAGGAATTAACTTAACCAAAGAAGCGAAAGATCTCTATAATGAAAACTATAACATACTGATGAAAGAAATTGAAGAGGATACCCCAAAATGGAAAGGTATCTCACGTTCGTGGATGCGAAGAATTAATATTTTTTAAATGTCCCTACTACCTGTGACGGTTAATACTGAGTGTCAACTTGATTGGATTGAAGGATACAAAGTATTGATCCTGGGTGTGTCTATGAGGGTGTTGTCAAAGGAGATTGACATTTGAGGCAGTGGGCTGGGAAAGGCAGACCTGCACTTAATCTGGGTGGGCACAATCTAATTAGCTGCCAGTTTGGCTAGAATATAAGCAGGCAGAAAAATGTGAAGAGACTGGCATAGCCTCTCAGCTCACACATTTCTCCCATGATGAATGCTTCCTGCCCTACAACATTGGACTCCAGGTTCTTCAGTTTTGGAATTTGGACTGGCTCTCCTTGCTCCTCAGTCAATAGGCAGATGGCCTATTGTGGCACCTTGTGATCACATGAATTAATACTTAGTGAACTCATAAATATATATTTATCTTCCATTATTTGTGTCCCTCTGGAGAACCCCGATTAATACATTACCTGAAGCAATCTACAGATTCATTGTAATCCCCAATAACATTCTTCACAAAAATAGAAAAAAAAATTCTAAAATTTATATGGAATCACAAAGTACTCAGAATAGTCAAAGCTATCCTGAACAGAAAGAAAAAATTGAAGGAAGCGTGTTACCTGACTTCAAATCATACTGTAGAGCATTAGTAACTGAAACAGCAAGGTACTGGCATAAAAACGGACACATAAACCAATGGAACAGAAAAGAGAACCCAGAGACAAATCCACGTACCTGAAGTGAAGTCATTTTTGAAAAAGGTGCCAAGAAAATACACTGGGGAAAAGACAGTATACTCAATAAACGGTGCTGGATAAATAAATGAAAAACTGGATATCTACATGCAGAAGAATGAAACTAGACCCCTATTTCTTGCCATATACAAAAATCAAATAAAAATGGATTAAGGACTTTAAGACCTCAAACTATGAAACTACTACAAGAAAACATGGAGAAACTCTCAAGGGCATCAGTCTGGGCAAAATTTTTTTGAATAATACCCCACAAGTACAGGCAACCAAAGCAAAAATGGGGAAATGGAATCACATCAAGATAAAACGTTTCTGTACAGCAAAGGGATACAGTTGACAAAGTGAAGAGATGACCCACAGAATGAGAGAAGATACTGGCAAACTACCCATCTGACAGGATTAATAGCTAGAATATATAAGGAACTCAAACAGGAAAATATATAATCTGATTTAAAAATGAGGAAAAGATTTAAGTATATATTTATCAAAGGAAGATATAGAAATGCAAATGGACATATGAAAACATGGTCAACAGGCCGGGCACAGTGGCTCACACCTATAATCCCAGCACTTTGGGAGGCTGAGTTGGGTGGATCATTTGAGCTTAGGAGTTGGAGACCAGCCCAGGCAACATGGTAAAACTCTGTCTCTACTAAAAATACAAAAAATTAGTTGGGCATGGTGGCACACGTCTGTAGTCCCAGCTACTCAGGGGGCTGAGGCAAGAGGATTGCTTGAAACTGGGAGGCAGTTGCAGTGAACTGAGATTGTGCCATTGCACTCCAGCCTGGGCAACAGAGCAAAACCTTGTCTCAAAAAAAAAAAAAAAAAAAAAGGTGGTGAGCATCACTGGTCCTCAGAGACATGCAAATCAAAACTACAGTGAGATATCATCTCACCCCAGTAAAAATTTTATCTAAAAGCCAAGCAACAACATATGCTCTCAAGGATGTGGAGAAAAGGGAACCCTTGTACACTGTTGGTAGAAAGGTATGTATAACCGTCATACACAGCAGTTTGGAGATGCCTCAAAAAACTAAAAATAGAACTACCATACAATGCAGCAATATCACTGCTCGGTATATACCCAAAAGAAATCAGCATATCAAAGAGAGAGATATCTGCATTCCCATGTGTGTTGCAGCACTGTTAACAGCAGCCAACTTTTGGAAACAAGTGCCCATCAGTAAATGAATGGATAAAGAAAATGTGGTATATTAACACAATGGAGTGCTATTCAGCCATAAAAAGGATGAGATCCTGTCATTTGCAACAACGTTGCTGGAACTGGAGGTTGTTACATTAAGTGAAATAAGCCAAGTACAGAAAGACAAACATCACATGTTGTCACTTATTTGTAGGGTCTAAAAATCAAAGTAATTGAACTCATAGAGGTAAGAATAGAATGTTGGTTACCAGAGACTGGAAAGGGTATTTAGATGAGGGGAGGTGGAGATGGTTAATCAATACAAGAAAAAGTTAGAATGAATAAAACCTATTATTTGATAACAGAGCAGGGTGACTATAGTCAATACTAATTTAATTGTGCATTTAAAAGTAACTATAGATAAATTATATAATTTGTAATAAAGGATAAATGTTTGATATGGTTTGGCTGTGTCCCCACCCAAATCTCATCTTGAACTGTAGTTTCCATAATTCCCATGTGTTGTGGGAGGGACCAGATGGAGATAATTAAATCATGGGGGTGGTTTTCCAATCCTGTTTTCGTGATAGGTAATTAGTTTTCATGAGATCTGATGGTGTTATAAGGGGCTTCCCCCTTCATTGGACACTCATTCTTCTCTTTCTCGCCACCATGTGAAGAAGGACATGTTTGCTTCCCCTTCTGCCATTATTGTAATTTTCCTGAGGCCTCCTCAGCCCTGCAGAACTGTGAGTCAATTAAACTTCTTTTCTTTATAAATTACCCAGTCTCAGGTATTTCTTCATAGCAGCATGAGAATAGACTAATAAAATGCTGGAGGGGATGAATACCCTGTTTTCCATGATGTGGTTATTACACATTGCATGCCTGTATCAAAATATCTCATCTACTTCGTAAATATATACACACTGTATCTCCAAAAATTAAAAACAAGATATTAAAATAATGAAACAAATGAAGTGATATTAAAAAATTACACATTTTAGGTAGCAAAAAATTAATAGGTGTAGAATATGTATTCTGGATCTGAGTATTTTTTTTTATTTTATGGTACTTTTTGCCATGATCTACATCCAAGCTGTTATGAAGAAATATCCAACAAGCTGGGGAACCATATGGCAAATTATGCATCATTATTATTATAATTTTGTGTGCCATATTCTCAGCCATGTGTCTTACTCCAGACACTACTGTGGTAACCAGCTCTAGCAGGCTTTGTCTGGTTACATGTTGGTGCAACCTGACAGTGTCTTCCTTTAGGGCCATACTACATACCTCTTGCTTCCTTCTCTGTATATCCTTTGATATCAAGTAGGAGAACATCTTCTCAGCATTCACGTGTGTGCAACATGGAAGTGTGGCTGAGTCATTGTTGATATGATCACCAGTGAATAATGAAGGACAGGAACCCATGGCTAAATGCTTTCCTCCTTTGTACACCAAGTGAAGAATTCTGAAATGCATTTTAGAAATGTTCTTATGAGATCCCAGAGAATTGAGTACCAGTTGCCTGTTAATGAGGGACAGCTCAACACCATCACATCCTTGTATTTGCTTTCTCTCTCTTTTCTTATCCCCCACACCTATCTTCCTCATGCTCTCTGGAATTACTTCCCAAATATATTATACAGCTTTGCCTTGGGCTCTGCTTTATGGGGAATCCAAGTTAAGATGATGTGTGAATAGTGACTTTCTAGTATGTCTTGTGCTCCAGGTCATTTGTAAACATTTTCTCATTGTGTCTTTATAGCCTAGAATTCACATCTTTATTTTTGTAAATATAAATGCTCATTCTTATTCTTTCACTCAGGAATTTCAAACTTAAGTGCCTTCAAGGACCAGGTAATTTCAATGCATGGAAATGATTCAGGATTCTTCTTGGCCACTTTGCCAACCAAGGTCCTCCATGGCTAGTGACACACACCCCCTGCCTGGGCCTCACTTGGCCCTGGACCTGCTGCTGGAGGTGCCTTGTTCACTCAGATGGCCTGTGCTATAGCTTGCACTTGGGTTTGGTAGTTCCTGAGCTCTTGTTCTGCCTCCAAGAAGAAAGAGGATGTGTTGACAATTGAAGGGTGCGGATGGGTGAAGAATTTATTGAGAACTGGAACACCTCTCAGTGGAGAGGGGATGCAGAGGGTGGTCCCCCATCCCTGCAGTTGGGTGGTTTCTCTCTCAGTGTGGCTGAGTCTGGGGCATTTCATGGGCTCAGAATGGGGAGTGCATGCTGATTGGTTGAGTATACAAAAACGTTAAAACAAAGGCACCACTCAAAGGAGGTCATAAGAATGTAAAACAAAAAAAATTAGAGAAGGGTAGATATATGTGAAATAGGTTAAGGGTGGGGTCAATCAGAGGAAAGTGCACCAAACAGGAAGACAGTTTCTCAGTCTAGTGCAAGGATTTACTTGGGATTGTCTTTGGCTTGAAAGTGGGGTTTCACTGGGGACCCAAGCCTATCTGCCTAGTTATTTCTCTGCCTCCTGCCCTCTGAAGAGGTACATCTAACTGTTAGAATAGTGATAAAAACTGATCTTGACTGCTTCCTGTTGACGGGGTACTGTTTTGGGAACAGGGTAGTCAGATCTCCCGATCAGAGGCTTATCTAAGGGTCCTTAGTAAAAGGGAGCCATTGTCTGAGGCTCTGGTTTCATCACCATTTGGAGTTTGGTGGCCTGAAGGCAAGAAGAGACAAACCAGGTTATTTAGAAGATATGTATCAAAATGAAAAAAGAGGGTAAAGGACTTAAGGGGGTAAGCTTTAAAATCCTGAGGCTGCTGGGACACCCAGATAACTGGTGGTGATAGTTATGCCTGCTAAGATTTGGGTTCATGGGGCTTGGCTTCGGTTAGCTCCCTTTGTCTTGTTTTCCCAAGCAAATAAACCTCCAGGTTATGGGCATCTTATTTACTATTACCTGGCAGGATTTGTAGGATAATTGCTCAGAGTTAGAATATTGATCCGGATTTTTACATTATCTCCACCTTTTGTTTCTTTTGAACTACAGCCAGAGATCACTGGTTGATTCACAGGAATAATCAGGGTTAGTGTAAAATGTACATTAAAAACTTAAAACAACTAATGTCACTAGAATTGAATAAGTGCATAAGTTTTGAAACATAATTTTTTTTCTCTCCAGTCCTCATTTTTGTCAGAAGTAAATCATGATAGGACCGAGTTGTTTTCACAATAAACTTTAGTCTTATACTTGGCCTGATTATTTGCGTAAAATGTAGCAAAAATAATTGTTTTTCACATAGGCTTTTAAAGTTGCTTTGATGGAACTCTGGTCCATAAGAAATCTCAGGTGGGACCTTTTAAAGCCAAGCCCAGCTATGGGTTTGTACCCTTAAATACCTATGAGTTGGGTAAATTCCTCTCTTAAGGTCCCAAGATAGCTTGAGGCTCCTGGACCTGTTAGAAAGTGACTTTCTTTACTCATCACAGGTTAGGAACCCTGTATGGGGACTGTGTAGATAAGGTATGAGGCCAGTTTTCCAAAAGGACTTTTATTGACTCTGTAAGTCAAGCTTGATTTCCTAAAAGAAAGCATGCCATTCCAGTCAAAGCCTCAGAAAAACAACCAGTTTCTGCAGTTCTGTCCTGTTGCAAAAGAAAATGTTTTCTTATTGCACTGATGCAAATAACTATATTGCCATAAGTTAAGAATACTCACAAAGTTTCTGAATTCTGGAGAAGCCAGGCAGAGAAACAGGTATGTTCCAAATTTTGTTCACAGGATACTTTACTCGATTGTTAAAAGCTGTGGATAGCTCAAGAGAAAGGTTTCTTTGACTCTGGAAAACAAAAAAAGGATCAGCAATGTTTTAAGCAAAAAGCTAAAAAGAATTACTCCAGTTTTCTGTTAGTTCAGTGCGCTCAGTTAACTCTTGTTCTGCTTGATATTCATGAACATTTCAACTCTTCATGAGTCCCGAATGATTTTCCATTATTCCAACGTCACAATCCCCAGAGATATCAGGAACCTGCACTTAAGAGCACCTCTCAAAGTCCTATAACTGATTATAAACCATCTTTTGAAAAGGATCAAAGCAAGACAACAATTGTGAATAAAAATGTCCAGGGTATTTACAATAAAAAGCATGATTGACAAAGAAATTTGGTTATTTCTGTTTACAATAACAACATACAACAACATAACATTAATTATGATTGATAGCATATACTCAGATGTTAGAATTTCAGAAATTCCAGAAAATTTTGGAACATATATTAGTATTATTCACTAAAATACAACCTGAAGAAGATTAAACATTATCTTTATTTTGGCAATCCATGTAACTAAACATGTCAAATAATCCTGTTTAACTCTCTTTTGGATGCTCCAGGGTCCCTCTGTGGCATCCAAAATTAGGAGTAAGAAGAGACAATTTTTGAAGCTGAAATTTGATTTTGGGAAGCCTGATAAACATATTAGAGGTTTAAAACCCTTGACATTATGAAATAGAATTCCAGATTACCATAAGTTATTTAGCCAAAATGATGACTCAAAGATCTAGACCATCCTGGCTAACACGGTGAAACCCTGTCTCTACTAAAAAAATACAAAAAACTAGCCGGGCGAGGTGGCGGGCGCCTGTAGTCCCAGCTACTCCAGAGGCTGAGGCTGGAGAATGGCGTAAACCCGGGAGGCGGAGCTTGCAGTGAGCTGAGAGCCGGCCACTGTACTCCAGCCTGGGCGACAGAGCGAGACTCCGTCTCAAAAAAAAAAAAAAAAGGCAAAAACCTTTACTCATTAAGAGGAAGACTTAGCTTTGCAAACAATCTCTCTTCTGTCATCTTCTTTTTTGTTTTCAGTATTTGCAGGGCAAATGAAAAATTTTCATTATCCTTTACTATTACACGTAAATCTTGTTCAAAGGAGAGAAAGCCAATTTTCCCCGTTTCGTTAGTTGACTATTAATGTCAACCTTAGTTTTTTATAATTAAGACATTATAGATAATTCTGTCTAATCTTAACCAGTTTGACCATGAGGTGAGATTCTTATAAACCTTTTATAACTCTTTTCAAATTTTTGTTAAAGAGAAGATCAGTACCTTAAGAAAACCTTGTTGTGCTTTTGTTTTATGCTCAATTTATGGAAAAACCACATAATACCCTTTTGAATTTAGTCAGTATGTTCACATAAATAATTTCTTGTGCAAGATTAATTTTTATAAACCTTCCACAACTTGTTTAAACCTTTAGCTTTATCTTATCTAATTTAAAACAATCCTTTAACCCTCTAGGCACAAATTTATATTCCCATGGCTTCTTAAAATATTTTACTAAAAACACATTTTATTTTCCTTACACACCTTGCATGTTAATCTGTTTTCATTAGTCTCCGTTATGTGTTATAATGGTGACTCTTAGCAATTTTTAATTTTAATGTAAAACCTTTTAGGTTATTTTAATTAAGTATTAGGTACAGATAAAACCTTTTAGGTTATTTTAATTAAGTACTAGGTACAGATAAGGTTTGACTATTTCCAGGATACTTAGGGGAATAGTTAATTCCATATGTCCCCAGACCTCACCAAACTGTAAAGCCAGCCAGTTGAACAATTTTTGAAAGATAGAGGAAGCAGTTTATGACTGTAAAGCATTTAGCAAATCTAATATCTGAACATAATTTAGACCACATATTTACATTTTGAAGACATTTGTATTTTAGCAATCTTTAAAACTGTTTTTATTTCCTAAAGATTAGTCAAATGAACTAAAAGGCATTACAGCTTTTATTTTTTCTTTAAAAATATTTGATCTAAGTGCTTGTTTTGTTTAAACCAATTAATTAGAGCTTTTTAAAATGTAAACATCAGACACATAGCACATATAAAACTACACAGACAGAAGAAGATTCAGTAGTTGTAAGATTTTTTATTTGCTAGTCTCCTAATTGGATTACTGGCCTCAGGGTACAACCCTTCAAAAAGCAGGGCTGGGAAAGCATGCAGTTTCTAGGACCTAATAAGCAGGTATAGCTGGAAGACAAAAGTGAATTTTGAGAGGGATGTATCCATTTTTCATTCCTGGGATTCCATAAGAAAAACAGAAGTTTTTTCCAAAATAGGGTCAGTGCCACCTCCTTTGTTTTTCCCAAGGAGTCCCATGCTCTCAGAAGTTATCTTAGGGCCACTCGTGTGCATTAAGGGTGGCAAAACAAAATGGAGAAAAATAATTCAGGTGACCGAGAAGAAAAAAACATTTTTTCCAGTAAAATAAAATCCAAGAAGAGAAAAGACATAAAGGCATTTTAGATATACCTATAGCTTGGGTATCCACTTTTAATTAAGCTGACTTTTAACCCTTGTGCTCTTAAAAATCCTTTAAAATCCATTATTACCTGACTTTAGCCATGCCAAGTGGCCAATATTTCTGGCTTTTAGACTTTACCAAAAGTAACCTCACAGGTGAAACCGACAAGTCTCAACTAAGGTTATGACTTAAGTCTGAGTGTAGGGGGTGTTTTCAAAGAGGTGGTAAGCAGTTTCTACACAATCCAGAATCTTTAAAGGTAGCTCAGAGAAAGGAAGATTTAAGAAAGGAAGCTGGAGGTTGTTCATGGATTGAAAGAGAATCAGCATATGGTGAAAGTCACACAGATATTAACCAGAAAGTACTCATTTCCTAAGCCAGGATCGAACCCAGGTCTCCACTGTAAATTGGCATAGACCAGAAGAAAGTACTGCCACATGGTTACAAGGGCAAGCTCCTAAGGACATAAAACAAGATGGAGACCTCATCCAGTTTTTTTCTTCAGAGACCTGTAGCAGAATTTATTACTGACCGGTTTTCCAGGCTGGCTTAAACAGTAGGCTTATGGGGCCCTAGGCCTGCATTCTCTCCTGACATACCCCGCTTTCTGATGGAAAGACACAGAAAGACAAATTCTTAGCACACAGAACAACAGATTCACGACAGCTTAAGACTAGCCTCACAAATCCCTTTGTCCATTGATCAGAACTTTACAGAGGATATAAACAGTGATTTTTACCATTTCTTTTACCAGTTTTCACAGGGAGAGAGTGGCTAGAAGTCTGACTGGCAAGAACTTTTACCCTTTTGTGGCATGTCCCCTTCCCCCAAGCTCAATTTTAAGCCAAATAGTTTAAGGTTTGGAAGAATTGAACCTTTCCCACTTTGGGGGATGCATCAAAGGGGGAGTGTGCTATGGTAATGGGACACAATTACTCATCTGTGAAAAGAGAGCGAGGAGAAAAAAGGAGAAAGAAGGGCTTTTTTTTTTTTCCCCCGTCAGTGGAGTCTCAGTGATTCGGGATGGATTCAAGAGATATGCAGACTGAAGAT
The DNA here is from genome assembly GCF_002776525.5 of Piliocolobus tephrosceles. Taxonomy (NCBI): domain Eukaryota; kingdom Metazoa; phylum Chordata; class Mammalia; order Primates; family Cercopithecidae; genus Piliocolobus; species Piliocolobus tephrosceles. Next base: position 147,478,595 of record NC_045435.1, on the reverse strand, counting down.
GGCTGGTTACCATCTGGAAAGAAGGGAAAAAGGCATCCCTTAGTTCCCTTTTCTTCCCAGCGAATACCCAGGGTACAAGAGAGAGAGGAAAAAGGGTATCCCCCTTTTCCTTTCATCCTTATGTCCCCGAGTCCCAGTGACCTCAGCAGGGTGCCTCCCATGGGTGCCAATGAGGCTTTCACCCATGTAAGAGAGAGGCCTAGAGGGTAGGAATTATCTGCACTCACCTACCTTTTGGCCGATCCTTTCTACTGTCAGTAACCTCATCTATGCCATGGATACACGCAAGACCTTCATTAAGGCTCCTCTCCTCCTCCTAGCCTGGTTGTGTCTCATTATCTTTACAAAGGTGGTTGAGTTTTGAGGAAGAGGTATTATCATTTAAACTATCTTAATTCCAGGAATAATCGAGGCAACCATGGAGGCAAAAGGCAAGAGGTAGGTTTTGGGTTCCCTAGATCAGATCTCCTCATTGTCATTATTTTCTCACTGTTACAATACTTTTTGAAAAGGCAGTTTCTACATTTTATTTATGGGATTTTTAGGTGGTACTTACCACTTTGGCATTCACACGGTCACTTACTTTGGGAAGTATGTCCTAGGAAACTCAATAATCTACCGCTGTTGGGATTCCAAGGACTAATTTTGTTGAATATAGTATCTCTACTATTAAAAAGAATAAGTGGCCACATATAGTCCCTGTTTTATATACATCTGTGCTGCTGAAATCGCAGCATATTTTAAGTCTTTGTTTTAAAAAAATTATCCAACTATCCATTCATCTTAACATTTCTTCTAAACATGAGCAGAACCAATGTAGAACTTGATTTTCTCTCAATTTATTATATTTTTTTTTGTTTTTTTAAACAAATTTGTTTTGGAGGATGTGAAGTTTGAAAACAATTATAAAGGCAAAGGATACAGCTTCACTTTTTTGGTCACTGCTCTACTTACTGGAATGTTAAAACAAAAGTTGTAGCTTAGCTTAGTTATTGCTGTGGTTTGACTGGGTTCCCCAAAGTTCATGACTGGAAAACTTAATTCCAAATGCCGTATGTTGGGAAGTGGGGCCTAGTGGGAACTGTTTAGGTCAGGAGGGATCTACCCTCATGAAAGGACTAATGTCATTATAGTGGGAGTGAGTTTCCTATAAAAGTAAGTGTGATCCCCTCTTGCCCTCTGTTGTTCTTCCTCTGTTTTGCCCTTCTGTCTTCTGCCATGGAACGACACAGTAAGAAGGCCTTCACCAGTGGTGGCCCCTTGATTGTGGACTTCCCAGCCTCCAGAACCATGAACCCCCAAAATGTTATTTTATTATAAATTATACTGTCTCGGATGTTTTGTTGTAGCAATACAAAACAGGCTAAGACAGTTAGTTGTAAAAAGTATCTCTCATCAACAATTGTACAGCGTGTCCTCAGAAAATCTTTTCCCCAGATAAAACATAAAAACTTCAAACAATATGGACAAAGCTCTAGCACTTTCTAGTGACTAATAGTGCATCCATACATTTGAGAGATATTCAGGTAGTTTTTAATATGTATTAGGCACTGTGTTAGAAGTTGGGAAAATAGAGGTGATTATGACACAGTCTTGTCCTTCAAGAACTGTTATATTTTGGGGAGGAGAAAGCTATACTCTTGTAAATGAAGCAAAGTTAGATAGATTATACATTCCAAAATGAAGGGATCATAGGTTAAGTTTTATTTGTACCTTGTTTGACATGCAGACAATTAAATAAAATTAACGGCAGTACTTTATTTAGGTACTTTCCCCAATTCACTACAGTCTCTATTTGTTTCTTTTACCCTTGTTATGTCCCTCACCTCCATTAGTTGCCTGGAATGTGTGAGTCTGTAAACTTTGGGTGTGTGACAGAAGCCAGTATAGGATATCATGGAGGAAGAGGAGATAAAATAGTTACTTCTTTTATTAGAAATAAAAATTGGCTTCACTGATGAGGCAACTTCTCTAGTTAGAAGTGTTAAAAGTGCATAGGGTAAAGGTATAGGTGGAAAAAATGAGAAGGGTATTCTTGGCAGAATTGGCTGTGTAAATGGTGTCATAGAGACTTGAAGTAGCACAACTTTTTGGGTTAACTATGGGTACTCCTGTATTCCCAAAGCATAGATGTAATGCTACAGTGAGAGATAGAGTCAGAGAAATGGGCAGAAGCCTCATCCGTCTGTGTCTTTGTTTATAGAAACAGTTTATTACCAGTATGATATTGTAAGTTCTTTGAATGCAAGAATTGTATTTTATAACTATTTTAACTTTACAATGGTAAACACAGCATCTTGAGCAGAAGGAGGCTCATCCAAATCAAAATCAGGTTGTTTATCAATGCTATGAAGAGATCTACTTATTGGATGAATACAAATCAAAGGGTCTAGGAATGGCAATATGAGTCATTTGGCTCAATTAAAAAATACAAAAAGTGAGACTAATACAAAAATATTGTCCAGGTATTATAATTATTGTTAGTAAATACTTGAAGTTCTCTTTTAGCACAAAGTAAAACAGTAAAAGAATTAGCTAAGAAGAACTTAATCTATTCCAGTAAGTTGCAAATTTTTTTTAAATGGCCAAACTGAGAACCCTTAGACATAGACCAATACAGTCATCCATTCAATCTGCATTTATTCCGGAAGACATTTAAGTACACTGAAGTCCTTTTATGGACCAGAATGTCCAAGGAAGAGTATTGGTTTGGTGTTGACCAGCAGCCCCTTCTCATTAGGCTATGGATGCAAAGCTGTCAAGTGGCAGATAGAATATGTGTATGGAATAGGTCCCTCTTTTGTCCATTTTGTTTAATACCCCTTCTTAGTATATTTCAGTTACCCCATATTGGTTTTTATTGGATAAAGCATTTTTTTTTTTTTTTTTTGCATCAAAAATGACATACTAACTGCAGTGTGTCCTGGCATGTTTTTATGCAACTGGTTGCAATTCAAGTTCAGTGATGGGTGTTACTCTACTACAAAGAACTAACCAAATAGATTCCATTAATGTTAACTATTTTTATTTCTTTTTATTATGGTACACAATTGTCTAATGTGGAGTTGAGATTTCTTAAAGGAAAATAGTTTGTAAACACTGTTATTGCCTTCTCAAAAGACTTTCTACCATTGTAGTAAGAGTGGGTTTATGAACTCCTGAATGACTTTTATCTTCCCATTCTCCAATTTTAGGTAGGGAAATGTACTTTCTGAGGTGAATAGGGCCTAGAATGTATTTCCCTATTGTTAAGTCTTTCTTTCTGTTTGGCTCATTCTTGCCTTCTTCAATTAAGCATTTGTGCTCAACTGTTAGAGCAGAGTTAAAAAAAACTTGGCACTTACTGAAAGTTTTGCTCTGTTAGTGTTTCAAACCTATTACAATATTGTGAATTATACTCGTCCCAAGTCTGCACTTACTGTGTTTTAAATGGTTAGGTAATTGACTGAATAATATACATAACAATGACATTTGCTAATCACTTATGTAAACTAAATGAGGTAAAATAAAGCTTCAAGGAGTTGTTTGGAAAAGAAGCACCATAAATTGGTTTTAGTGACAATAATAATTACTGGTAAGATGAGACTAAGTATATATTTAAAGTCACTTATTCTTTGACATTCGGTGGACCTAATATCAGGTAGTGCTTTTTTAGTATTTACATACCAAAGGCTCAAATGTTTCAATGTTAAGAATAAAAATAATGGTTATTATTATCGTCATGATCGCTTAATGAATCTGCAGGGTGCACAATAGAGCATTTTACAATTACAAAGGTGGTAATTTGAAGCCAGAAATATTAGTGTTGACACTTCCGCCTCTTTTAAAACATGTGGAGCTTGTATAACAGTTGTTTATTTGTCCTGTTTTGAACTGGCAGATTTACAGATGATAATACGTAAATATCCTTGCTTCTGTCTTACTTTGAAGACTTTAATAGAATATAGGAAACAGCTGGCATGAGGAAATATGAAATCAAGTGGAAGCAGAGGAGTCAACAGAAGTGAAAGCACTCTGCTTATTTAACAACATGTGGATGACCTAGTGATTCCCTCCAGGGATTCCAGGGCAAATAGACTCCACTTGTGCCATTTCAGAAAAATGGAGATTTGTCCTTACATTTTTATGCAACATATAGAAATGGTGAGTTATAGCAGAAAGCATATAGGTTTTGGGATCAGACAGCCTTAAATTCAATACCTGTATCTACCAATGACTATTTATTGGCTCTTTAAATCTGCTTCTTGAATTACTGTAACCTCTGTCTCCTTAGTTCCTCTTTTTTCTCTAAGTTTATTAATGCTCAAAGAGTTTTCCTTCCGTTGTAGTTTAGCTGGGACCTCATGGTGGGTCACTTCAGCCACTCGTATTAACACTCGTAGCATCCTGACCTTTTTCTGTATTCAGCCTGCAAACTCTGGCCCGTTCAAACATTCGCTTCTCGTTCCTGCGATGGTCATCTGGAAGGAAGGACCCGAGTTCGTCATACTCACGAAGCTTGCTATTTCTCTGTTCTGCTCCCCAACTTCAGTGGGCTTCTCCAGATCATGTGAAAATTCATCTAAAGCTTTGATCAGTTCCTGTTCCTGTTACCCATTGTGGGTTGCTGTTCTAAATGTTCACCACTCTTCTGAAATTCCTGTCACTACTGCTTTACTCTCAGCAGATGATCTTGCCTGCCACTGTGTGGACAGTATTGAGGTTCTCAGACAGAAACGCTTTAGTTTACTTCTGAGAACCTGAACAATTATCTATATCTGAACACAACTCACCATTCTATCCTTCCTCAGAACAAGAGGTGGGCTAAGCCCTTCTGTGATCTTGATATCCTCTTTTTCTCCCCAGAATTATGGTCCCTGTTCCCCTCTGTCTCCCACATTTACACACTCTTACTTTTTATTAGTATTTATTTCACAGACAAAGACATATTCAGAGTTCTCCCATTAACTCCATATTCCATGTTGGCTGCTGTCGTGTTTCTCTCTCTTCAGTCCCTGTTAAATTTCCATAAAGCAGAGTCAGTTCCAAGGGTAGCAGTCTCAAATGTCTGTTTGAGACCAGAAGGGTAATAATGACAGTGGGCAAAGAGGGCTGAATGAAAGGTAATTGTGGGGTCACCTTTGTCTGAAGCTGACAGTCTATCCTGTTCTTTGTTCTTATATGTGAATATGGGTCCAGTTTGGCCAAAACTTTTCATTTTTTTCCTAAGGAAATCAGAAAATCTGGATTTTTATTTTAAATTTCTCAATATTTAAAACACTATGCAATCCTAATAAAGCACATATGTGGGCTGAATTTTAATTATAGGCCTTCAGTTTTTTAATTCTTGGCCTACACTATCTATCTTGATGTCTCATGCTGTTTAATAAACTTACTGCAGAAAGTTTTCTGCCTGTAATGCTCCTCTAAAACTGATTTAGACCAGTGTTTCTCAGAGGCTTCAGATTAAAGGTTTAAGATTCATGTGCCCATGAATCTTTTGGGGATCCTGTTAAAATGCAAGAATACATTCTGATTCGGTAGCTTTAGGGTGGAGCCTGAGTTTTGCATTCTAGCAAGCTTGGTCCAAGGACCACACTTTGAGGAGCAAGGCTTCTGAGGACCTGCTCATCTTTAGAGGTTTATCTCAAGATAAGCTGTGTAAGTCTTCTGCCTCCCCTGACACCACTAATAAAATGGACCTTTTTTTTTTTCTGTGCACCTGATGTACCCTAATCTAATCTCTATAAATATACCTATAATTATTTATTTTATTAATGTGTTTATGTGCCTGCTTATAAGTGCTTTCATGGCAAGAAACCTGTCTTAACTTTTTCCCCCTCAAGCACTACTGCAATATTGGAAATAAAGTAAACTTTGTCCATCTGCTCTCATTTCATGTAATACAGTCCCTAAGACTGTGTGAATGTGTTTCTTTTTGTAGGAGTTAGGTTGCAATGGGAAGGGTTCATTTTGTTGAAAGAGAGGGTCTCTTTTCACAAAGGCTTCTGGCTTATAACAGATTCCCAAAGAAGGATTAAGTGCCATATTTTGATAGATTTTTCTATTCCATGTTCAGATTGGTCCCATGATGTCATCTTTTCCATTTCCGTTGCCAATTTTGGGGAAAATAACTGAATTCCTTCAGTTTTAATCTTTCGAGTGTGTTCAACACTTCCGTTTGCCAATACAAGGGACATCTGGAAGTTGTATGTTATCTCTTATTACAGCTTGGTAAATATCATCCAGGGCTTTTCTGCCTTAAAGGCAGCCTGCCAGCTGTTTGAAGAGATCTGATCTCATTTATAGGAAGGAAAGCACAGATAATGGAGGATAACTGTGCATGGTAAGGAGTGGGAAGATTACTCTATTCACAGGCATTTTTTCTTTTAGTGTTAACAGGCTTAAGCTTTTCTCATCTCTCTCAAGTGGTTCCATACGGTGTAGTGAGGTCCAAAGGACTGGATTCTGTAACTCTGCCTCACTCTTATACTCATCACACCAGTCAATCCATCAATCCTTGAGTATTTATGAATTGCCTTGCATGTGTCAAACACTGTAACAACACCCAAGATGGTGAGAAATGTCTTCACATTACTCCCTGCTTACTAAGCATACGTGAGGAATCTTAAAGGATCCAAGGAAAGGGGATTAACAATTGTGGAGGATCTAATGTGTGCATGGTGATACACGGAGTTTTATAGACTTTATATTATTTATATTGACACTTTAAAACACTGACATATTGGTATCTTTAGTTTCATTCCGTAGTTGAAGAAATAGAAACTCGAAGAAGTTCGTTTATTCAAGGTTCCAAGTTAGTAAGTAGTACAGCCAGAATTTCAACACAGTTCTATCTCCAGATTCTGGACATTTTCAATCACAGCACCAGGCAAGGATCTTAATCAAATTTGACAAGGGCAACCCAATAAAGGTTTTGCTACCTTTCAACTTCTTTCCGTGTTTGGTTTCCAGAGGAATCTGGGCTTAGAAGGGAACTAAGTCTCTGCTGTTGGGAGAATTTTAAATAGCTTACCCTGATGGTAGAGGTAAACGTAGAAAAAATGTTAAAATAGAATGAAGCTGAGAGGTTTTAATTTTTGAAGGTGCATAATATTCTAGCTCAGTGCTTCACAAATCTTAGTGTACATCAGAATCATCTGGAGGGCTTATTAAAATACAGCTTCCTAGGCTCCACCCCCAGAATTTATCAATTAATACATCTGGGCTAGGGTTCCAAAATATGTATTTCTAGCAAGGTGATATTGGTGTTGCCAAACTGTGGGCCTCATTTTTACAAGCACTGGTTTTTGAAATAAATGTTCATTTATGTATTAAATCAGTTAACAATTTTTTTAAGTTTTTACTTTCGTGCTAGGTATTATGTTGGATATAGTGTTTGCTTTGGAAAGTCCCTTTTTGTTGGTTACTATTGTAATGTCTAATTTATCAGGAATTTAAAGATATAATTAATAGCCTTGGAAATCACATGTCAGCATTTTTTAAAAAATCCATGCCTGGTATTTTTTTCGCTTTCTTTGGGTAAACACCTAGATGTGAAATTGCTTCATCACAGGGTAAAATATTTTTAATGATTTTGATATGAAGTTACCAAATTATTTTCCAGAAAGTAAATTTGCTAATTTACTGCCCAATAGCAAAGGATGAAAATGCCTGTTCTAACAAACCTGTATTGCCACAAGGTATTATAATTTCTGTTTGGCTGCTTGTTTTGTCCTTGTTGGTTTGTGTTTTTTAATTTATCAAAGAGATTAACCCTTTAAAAAGCTTAATATCGTTAGAAAATTACATTGAAGTTTGTGCTAAATGAACGTGAAAAAATTGCTTTGAGACTTCCTGTAACACAAAGCAGAGAGGGTCCTGGCAGTAATAATTTGCCTTGTTTTAGAAACAAGTTACTAAATGAGTTTTAAAACATGAGCTCTTCAACAATGTACTAACAAACACTAAATAGGCTTCAATAGTTGTTCTGATATTTGAGTTGCATCTTTTGTACCTGCAGTGCTTTGAATGGAAGATGTAAAACCTTAATACAAGGCAGAATGGAATATCAATGGGATCTCACTGACAAATCTAAACACAAGAAGGGTTCTTTTCTGCTTATAATTGGTAATGCCAGCAAACTGAAAGAGACAACGAGTGATGACACTAATACATCATTGAGCTGTTTGGTATTCATAACTTTTCAATGATAGCACCTTTCTTTAATGCAGTATTGATTCAGTCGAGAAATGTTACTCTATTACTTTCTTGGGTTGTTGAATTAGCTTAAAGGACACTGTTATGGTTTTAAACTGGAGATTGAGAATTTTTATAAACTAGTATCCCTTATAATTTTCTAAAGGTCAATGACCAGAAAGTTGACAATTTTTTTTTGTTAATAAAATCTTTTTTTAATTCAGAAAAAGAAAACCCCATGCAAAGAAGTTTTCCAGCCATTCACCCACCCATACTCCTCCCTACGCAGAGAGGGCATGGGTAGGAAGAGGTGTCTCTCTAGCCCTGGCCCCCATAATTAAGGGATGTGGGGAAGCCGGGCGCGGTGGCTCAAGCCTGTAATCCCAGCACTTTGGGAGGCCGAGACGGGCGGATCACGAGGTCAGGAGATCGAGACCATCCTGGCTAACACGGTGAAACCCCGTCTCTACTAAAAATACAAAAACTAGCCGGGCGAGGTGGCGGGCGCCTGTAGTCCCAGCTACTCGGGAGGCTGAGGCAGGAGAATGGCGTAAACCCAGGAGGCGGAGCTTGCAGTGAGCTGAGATCCGGTCACTGCACTCCAGTCCGGGCGACAGAGCGAGACTCCGCCTCAAAAAAAAAAAAAAAAAAAAAAGGGGTGTGGGGTCATGACTCCCCAAATAAAATGGTTGTGTATGGGAAAGAGGGGTGCAAATGCTGTGGGGAGTGGTGGATGAAAGCAAGAGATGAGGTCAGTGCTGGGATTATAGCAAATGAGGGAGACAGTTGGGTTAGCTGTAAAGTTAGCTGTAAAGGTTCACTGGCATTTCAGTTAGCAGCTTACTGAAGGTAGAAATGCTCAGGAATCAGAAAGCCTGTTGGTAATCATGAAATTAGCATTAGCAAGCATATGGTAATTCTGTCCATTCTTCAGTTTGACTCATTTTCTTACAGCCATGACATGTGCCAGAAGAGGCAGAGCACAGAGTTCAACACTCAGCACTTCTTTATGATCCAAGAAGCAGGGAATTGTGACTCCTCCTTTTTCCACTGAGTGTTCCTTTTTCCAGAACATATTCCCTTAGGTATCCAAGGTGAAAGAGAAGTGTACACTAATGTGGTTATGAATGCTCAGAAAAAAAGTGGGCTGTTTTGGGTAAGAAGAAACCCACAAAAAAGTGTGCTAGTTTGTGTAAGTGGCAAATGTTTACACAGAGGTGTTCGCATAATAATCTTTCCTATAATGGGATTTGACCTGTTTTGTATATATATAGATAGATAGATATAGATAAAATAGCTCCACAAATGTAATTTCTTCGTGGCTAAATCACACTTTCAGACACTTCCCTTTGCTGACCATCACAATAATGGATCTGTATGTAGACTGAACCCTATCTTTTCTAGGGTAGGCCTCCTCTTCAAGCCAAATATTGTATGCATTTATTTCCTCTTAAAAACAAGAATTACTTCCTTCTTTTATGGGGAGACAGTCTCCAGAGACTCAGGACGCTTGTTGTGCAATGATTCATTGCCATTCTGTGTTGCTGCAGTAAAAACTTGTGATGCTTACACGTCATTTTCACAGCTTGAGCCGCCAGCATTCCCTGTGGGCTTCAAACCTTATTCTCTTTCCTCTCGCATTCTCCAGTGTCACCTTTGTCTCCTACAATGATAGGACAAGAGAGGGTAAATATGTTTCTGGAGCAATTTTCCACAAGTAGGATGGTTATCAATAGGAGGTCCCCTGTATATCTTATGTTTTCAGGCTCATCAGGAAGACTTCTTTACCAAAATATGTCTCGATGTTTGCATTGAGGGTAACATTCCTCTGTGTTAAATCTTAAAATCAGACACCTTAGAGAGATGTTTATCAATATTTTATTAGACATTTGTATCTTTATATAAAATCCATTTCTCAGAGCCTTTTCCCGAAAGGGGTTTTGGAAGGTTGAGAAGAATGTTCCAGGTGTGTGATTTGGGGTAATATGAAAGGGCTGAGGTTGGAGTTGTTAACGGTGGTGGAGTAGAATGTACTGTGACACTTGGAGGGAAAAGTAAACTGTAGGACTTGAACACAAACTTCACATACTTTAATTTCACCTGAAATAATTGCTGAAGGGAATGACATAGATTAATAGATATGTTCAAGGCGATAGGTTAATAGCCTTGATTTTGACTCCTTGCTCTATCATCCACAAGTCTTGAGGCACATCATTGACTCTCAGTTGACTCATCTGACAAAATTGAATAATTTGTTTACATGACTAGCCCTTCTTCCCACTTGAAATACCCTCTTTTCTACCTGCATGCTGTTTCCAAAGAGTTTTCTAGAAGTTCTTCAACTATGGCATTTTCCCTCACTACAATCTTTAGCAGGTTTTTATTGCCTAGAGATCAGAGTCAGAACATTTTAAACATTTAGAGTCCCTCCACCCCTATTGCCCTGTTGCCAGCTTTGCCACAGCCTGCCTTGTCAGGCATGTCTCCTATGACTTCCTTACGAAGAAACTCACATTCTCAGCTTCATTACATGGAACCACTCTATCCCATCAATAAGACTGTTTTCTTTTTTTTTTGTTTAATGTCTTTTACTGTTAATTTTTTTACAGTGCACTTTTTAAAACAAAGGCATTTCCGTAAGTGTCTAAACTATACTCTTTCTTATTTTTTTTCTTCAACTTTTATTATAAGTTCTGGTGTACATGTGCAGAATGTGCAGGTTTGTTACATAGGCAACTGTGTGCCATGGTGGTTTGCTGCATGGATCATCCCATCACCTAGCTATTAAGCCCAGAATCCATTAGCTGTTCTCCTGATGTTCTCTCCTTCTTCCATGTCCCCTTTGACAGGCACCAGGGTGCATTGTTCCCCATCATGTGTCCATGTTCTTATCATTCAGCTCCCACTTATAAGTGAGAAGTGCAATGTTTGGGTTTCTGTTCCTGCATTAGTTTGCTGAGGATAGTATCTTCCAGCTCCATCTGTGCTTCTGCAAAGGACATGATCTCATTCCTTTTTTATGGCTGCATAGTATTCCATGGTGTGTATGTATTACATTTCCTTTATCCAGTTTCTCACTGATGGACATTTAGGTTGATTCCATGTCTTTGCTATTGTGAATAGTGATAAGCTTGTTTTCTAACTTTTCATTTAGTACCCTGCCTCAGAATGCCTCCTTCCTGTTTATCACAGCTTCATCTACCATTCAAGACCCCATCAGTTCCCCCTCTTATCAGAGGACTTCATCTTGAAATTATCTTTTTCCACTCAATTCTGATTGCATTTCCACATTACACAATTAATACTTTATTGCCTTATGGGGAGAGTCATTTTATTATAGGTAGGCCTTAATACATCATCCAGGCTCTAGATTTCTTAGGAGAAGGGGAATAGTTTGTATTTTACTATAATAACTTTAACAATTGGCAGCTGATAACACTATTTATGGGTTCCTATTGGGGATACTATTTTTAAGGCTATTTTTTAAGAGTAGTTTTAAGTTCCTATCAAAATTAAAGAGAAGATGCAGGAATTTCCTAAATACCCTCTGCCACTGTCCACCCTGCATGCGTAGTCTCATCCATTGTCAACATTCTCTACCAGAGGGTTATGTTTGTTATAACTGATGAAACTACATTGATATATCATCACCCAGAATCTGTAGTTTACATTAGGGATCTCTCGGTGTGTTACATTCTACGGTTTTAGACAAATACATAATTTTGTGTGTCTACCAATATAGTATCACACAGAATATTTTCACTGCCCTAAAAATTATCTGTGCTCCACCAATTCATCCCTTCCCGCACCCTAACCCTTGGCAACCAGTGATCTTTTTCTGCCGCCATAGTTTTGCCTTCTTCACAATGTCATATAGTTGCAATAATATAACATGTAGCCTTTTTACATTGGCTTTTAAAAACACACTAATATGCATTTAAAGTTCTTCAATGTCTTTTCAAAGCTGGAGAGCTCATTTCTTTTTAGCTCTGAATGATATTCCATTGTTTGGCTCTACCACAGTTTATTTATTCATGTACCTACTGAAGGACGTCTTGGTTGCTTCTAAATTTTAGCAATTTTGAATCAAGCTGCTATAAACATTCATATGCAGAGTTTTGTGTGAACATAAGTTTTCAACTTATTTGGTTAAATACCAAGGAGCATGATTCCTGGATTGTATGGTAACACCATATTTAGTTTTGTAAGAAATCACCAAAATGTCTTCTGAAGTGGGTGTACACTGTTGCATTCTCATCACCAATAGTGAGAATTCCTGTTGCTGCACATTGTGATGGACATTTCCTGTTGTCAGTATTCTGGATTTTATCCACTTTAATAGGTGAGTAGTGGTATTTCATTGTCCTTTCAATTTGCATTTCTCAGGTGGCATAAGATGTAGAGCATCTTTTAATAATGCTTATTTGTACATGTATATCTTTGGTGAGGTGTCTAGTGAGGTATTTGGCCCATTTAAAAAATTGGGTTGTTTTATTATTGTTGAATTATTTATATAATTTGGATAACTATCGTCTATTGGATGGATCCTTTGCAGATATTTTATCCCAGTCTCTGGCTTGTCTTCTCATTCTTTTGACGTTGTCTTTTGCAGAGCAGAAGTTTTTAATTTTAATAAAGTTCAGTTTATCAATTATTTCTTTCATGGACTATGCCTTTGGTGCTATATCTAAAGAATAATGACCATACCCATGGTCATCTCAGTTTTCTCATGTTATATCCTGGGAGTTTTTACTTCTGCATTTGACATTTAGGTTTATGATCTGTTTTGAACTAACTTTTGTGAATGGCATAAAGTCTGTGTCTGGATTGAATTTTCTGAATGTAGTTGTGCAATTTTTCCAGCTCCACTTATACATATATTTTTACTTTTAAAATGATTCCTATAGAATTTGCAATATACATTATATACATTTACAATGAATATAAGCCCACTTTCAAATAATGCTCTATCACTTTATGAGTTGTGAAAATACTTTGTGGTGAAATAATTCTAATTTCTCCCTCTCCCCCATTTATATATACACATACCTGCATGCTTATGTGTATGGATATACACACGTTAGATATAAGCATATATAACTAAGTACATTGTTGATATTATAGTTTTAACAAACTGTTACCTGTTCGATCAACTAAGAAGAAAAAGTAAGATGTTTTACTTTACCTTCACTTTTCCTTCTTTGATGGTCTTCCCTAATATAGATATGAATTTCTGAGCTGTATTATTTTCCTTTTCTCTAAAGAACTTCTTTTTACATTTCTTGGAAGGCAGGTCTACCTGCAAAAAGCTTCCTCAGGTTTTGTTTGAGAGTGTTTATTTCTCCTTCGCTACTAAAGGACAATTTTGTATGTTACAGAATTCTAGGTTGATGATATTTTCTGTCAACACTTTTAATATTTCACTCCAGTGTCTACTTGCTTGGATGGTGTCTCAGTCTGTTTGTGCTGCAATAAGATAATACCACACATTGGGTAATTTATGAAGAGAAATTTATTTCTCATAGTTCTGGAGGCTGGGAAGTTGAAGATCAAGGTACCAGCAGGTTCAGTGTCTGGTGAGGGCCCCAGTTTCTGCCTTCAAGATGGCTGCATGAATGCTGTGTCCTAGCATGGTAGAAGGGACAAAAGGCAAAAAGGGATGAATATTGTGTCTTCACATGGCAGAAGAGAAGGTGAGAGGGAACTCACTTCCTCAAGCCCTTTTGTAAGTAAGTGCCCTAGTACATGGCACTTGTAATCCATGGCTCTGCCCTCATGACTTAATCATTTCTCCAAAGGCTCTACCTGTTAGTACCACAAGAGTGGGGATTAAGTTTCAACAAACCTCATTTCAAAAATATGAAATTTGGGGGATATTTAGCTCATAGTAGATGATTTCTGAGGAAAAGTCAGATGTAATTCTTATCTTTGTTTCTATATAGGCAAAGTTGCTTTTTTTCCCCACTGTCTTCTTTCAGGATTTTTTCCTGATCTTTGACTTGGCTGTAGTTTGAAAATGGTATGTGATCTGGTTTGTCTGTGTCCCCACCCAAATCTCATCTTGAATTGTAGTTCCCATAATCCCTATGTTTTGTGGGAGGGACCAGGTGGAGATAATGAAGCATGGGGGCGGTTTCTCCCATCTGGTTCTTGTGATAGTGACCTAGCTCTCACCAGATCTGATGGTTTCATAAGGGGATTCCTCCTTTGCTGGGCACTCATTCTTCTCCTTCCTGCCATTATGTGAAGAAGGACATGTTTGCTTCCCCTTCCACCTTGACTGTAAGTTTCCTGAGGCCTCCCCAGCCATGCAGAACTGTGAGTCAATTAAACCTCCTTCCTTTATAAATTAACCAGTCTCAGAACAGGCCTAGGTGTAGGGTTTCTTTGTTTGTTTGTTTTGGCATTTATTTTCCTTGGTGTTCTCTGAGCTTCCTGGATCTGTAGTTGGTGTCTGACATTAATTTTAGAAAATTCTCAGTCATTATTGTTTTAATATTTCTTTTGTTCTTTTCTCTTTTTCTTTTTCCTCTGGTGTACCTATTACATGCGTGTTACGTCTGTTTTAGTTGTCACGCAGTCGTTGGATATTTTTTTTTCCCCATCTTATCTTTGCTTTTCAGTTTTCAAAGTTTCTATTGATACATGCTCAAGGTCAGAGATTCTTTCCTCAGCCATGTCCAGTCTTCTAGCAAGCCCACCAAAGAAATTATTCATTTCTGTTACAGTGTATTTGGTCTCCAGCATTTCTTTTTGGTTCTTTCTAGAATTTCCATCTCTCTACTTACACTGATCATCTGTTCTTTCATACTGTCTATTTAATCTGTAAGAATCTTTAACAATATTAATCATAGTTGTTTTAAATTATCAGTATGATAATTCCAGTATCTTTGTCATGTCTTATTCTGATGCTGACTCTATTTCTTCAAATTGTGGCTTTTTTGTCCTTTAATATACTTTGTAATTTTTTCTTGTTAGCTGGACATGATGTACTGGGTAAAAGGAACTGCTGTACACAGGCTTTTCGTAATGTGGTGATGAGGTGTATGGGGAGAGAAAGCATTCTGTGGTCCTGTGATTAGGTCTCAGTCTTTTAGTGAGCTTATGCTTCTGGACTGTGAATGTTGCAAGTGTTTCTAATTCATTTACTTTCCCTCTTACATGGAACAGCATAGCTAGAGTGAGCTGGAGTTGGGTATTTTCCTGCTTCCAGCTGAAAGACTAGAGCTGGCTAGAATTGAGAATTTCTGTTCCCAGGTCAATTAGACTCTGATAATACACTAGCAGATTTGGCTATGATTAATGAGATTCTTCTGAGGGCAGGCCTTATTAAGAGGAAAAGAGTGCTTTGATGTATTTCAAAATGGTTCCTTTTTTCTCCCCCTGCTGGAAGCATAGGTGGGGAATGGCAGTGGATTTTTCTCTAATATTTACTGTGGGAACCTGGTTGAGCTCATGGAGGTAAATCTCACGAGACTGTGAGAGCTGCTCTATGACTGGAGTTTTTAACTCTCAAAACTGTTCACACTGAGCCTCTGGTACTTTATCACTTAAAGATTAGGTTTTCCTACTTTGGCACTGGTTCCCATGGCAGTTTCTACTTGTGAGTCTCTGCTCAGTATACCATGACTCCCCATGTTTGTCTACCTGTCTCTCCAATTTGGGGGCAGCCATTTGCCTTGTGTTCTCCATCTCTTCTGGATCCAAGAAGAGTTGTTGATTTTTCAGTCTAGTCAGTTTTTAACTTGTCATTAGCATAGGCTAGCAACTTCCAAGCTCCTTACATCTGGGAGCCTAAACTGGAAGTATGGAAGTACTATTTTTGAAAATATTGTACCAACATATATTTTATACCTTCTGAATCACAGAGTGCATGGCTCCTTCCTTTATGAACAAAGGGATTTATGGCTTCAAATGTAGATAGCTTCTGATTAGGAGAAAAATATGTCTCAACTTTGAGTATCGAACTAAAATTCCCAGTGAGGGAATAATTACGATGGCTAAACTTTGTTGAAAGGTAAAAACCGTTTTTTGAAAAATTATTTAATTTTCTAAATACATACAAAGAAAAAGGGTTGGATGATTTTGAAAAGATTATTTTAGTTTTCGAGACATGGTCTTGCTCTGTCATCCAGGCTGGAGTGCAGTGGTGTGATCATAGCTTACTGTAACCTCAAACTTCTGGGCCCAAGGGATCCTACTGCTTCAACCTCTCGAGTATCTTGGACTACAGGCATGTGCCACCATGCCCAGCTAACTAAAATCTTTTTTTTTTTTTGTAAAGATAGGGTCTCACCAGCCCAGGCTGGTCTTGAACTCCTGGGCCCAAGCAGTTCTTCTGCCTTTGCCTGCCAAAGTTCTGGGACTACAGGCATGAAAAGATTCTTATAAATTATAAGCAGAAAGAGTATCCAAGATGTGATGTAAAGGAAGTTCTCTTTCAGTATGAAAAAGGAAAATTCTTATGGCTGCTGGGGATGGAGACTAAAGCAAAGAAAGTAGAGTCAGAGTGGATGAAACTCCAGTGAGGATGCTACAAGGGGAAAGAGACTGAAGTTCCATCTCCTTCCTTTTGAGTTTTGATGTTTTTGGAACTCTGATTAACCAAGTTGGTCCTCCCTGTGGTCTGTGAGCAGGAAAAAAAGTCAAAATGTTAATAATTTTTCTTGAAATACCACATTAGCTTCACCCAATAGCTATTGATATGTACTGCTATTGTTATTCTGCTATTACAACTTTCCTAACTTCTGCAGTGCTTTTATTTTAATTCATGAGTTATTTAGTATATTTAAAAACTTCCAAGTTTAAACTCTTTTCATATTATATTTTGATCATGATCAATTATATAATTTAAATGATATCATTTAAAAATATTTTAAGAAGTACTTTGGGACCTAGGGAATGGATAATTTTGTAATTGTTTCAGTGGCTTATGCCTATAATACCAGCACTTTGGGAGGCTGAGGTAGGGGGATTGTTTAAGCCCAGGAATTTGAAGCTGCAGTGCACTATGACTGCACCTATGCACTCTAGTATGGGTGACAAAGTGAGACCCTGTCTCAAGAAAGAAACAAAGTGTAAACTATGAATTTTGGATTGACCTGTGTTAAAATATCCCAAAACCATTTGGATATGTACATTTATCCTTCTAATTATGTCAATTTAAGAAAATACATATATTTCTCAAACTTTTTGTTAGGTATACTGTATATTGATGAATGATTATTATATCTTCTTGATGAATTATTCTTGTTCTTATTATGTAGTGTCGCCTCTGTATTCTTAATCCATGATTTTGCCTTAAATTCTATTTTGTCTGCTATTACTGTTGTCACTGTAGCTTCCTTTTGATTATTATTGCAAAACATATTTTTTCTTTCTTTTCAGATCTTCTTTGTTGCTTGTTTTCTATATGATTTTATAAGGTAGCATAAAGGTGAGTTAAAAATCCAAACCAAATAATACCTGCTTTTAAATAGATATATTAATAGTTTTATTTATTTATTGAGATGGGGTCTTGCTCTGTCTCCAGGCTGGAGTGCAGTGGTGTGATCTCTGCCCACTGCAACTTCCGCCTCCCGGATTCTCCTGCCTCAGCCACCTGAGTAGCTGGGACTATAGGTGCATGCCACCACGTCTAGCTAGTTTTTGTTTGTTCAGTAGAGACGGGGTTTCACCACGTTGGCCAGGATAGTCTCGATCTCTTGACCTTGGGATATGCCCACCTCGGCCTCCCAAAGTGCTGGGATTACAGGCATGAGCTACCATGCCCGGCCACTTTAAATTTTTGAATGATTGATATTTTTTACTTTTTTGTGCCTTCTGGTTACATTCTTCTATTTTGCTGAATCTTATTTTGCCTTACTTTTCTGCCTTTGATTAAAAGCATTTTCTTTATTTCTATACATTTAAAACTCTCCACTGGTTTGGGAGCTGTGTATCTTATTTCTATTCATAATTACTCTTAAATTTATAACATGTATACTTAACTGCATGTATGTATATATGCGTATGTATATGTATATGTGGATATATACATATATATTTGTACAGATTCTAAGGTTATTTCTTCTTTCTGAGTATAAAAGTGATGTTTGTACATTTTCATTACTCAATTAATATACTTTTTGTTGACTGGTATCCTGTATAACTAAACAAAATAAAAATCCATAAATATTAGCTATCATTTTTATAATTAATCATTATAATTAATGATTAATTCAGCTCATGTGGTGGCTCATGCCTGTAATCCCGGCATTTTGCAGGTGGAGGTGGGAAGATCTGTTGAGCCCAGAAGTTTGAGACCAGCCTGGTCAACATAGTGAGACTCTTATGATGCAAAAAATTTTAAAAATTAGCTGGGCGTGGTGGTGTGTGTCTGTAGTCCCAGCTGCCCAGGAGGCTGAAGTAGTGGGAATATTACTTGAGCCTGGGAGTTTGAGGCTGCAGTGACCTATGCTCATCCCACTATTCTCCAGCCTGGATGAGAGAATGAGATCCCATCTCAAAAATTTATGATAATGATCAATTCAATTTACGAATGTGCTTTTTGCTATTTGATGTTGCCTTTGCCATGCCTCCTAGACTCTCAATCTAGTAACATTTAATAGTACAGGCTGGTTAAATTTTTCATCTACTTGTCACTTTGAAGTTTTCAGATTTAGTCACCAAGACTGTTACAGTAGGGTCGCTAGTGAGGCATGAGGAGAGTAGGAGAGGGCTCCACTTTCCCCCACCAGGAATGTCTATCAGGTGGTGATCAGGTGGTTGTTAACTGTCTCTCTAAAATAATAATCAGTCACAGCTTGTGCCAGGGAAGGGCTGTCTCCCAACAGGTAGAAAACACCTGAAACCGGTGATCAGCAACTTCCCAATAAGATCTTAGCAGTTGGGCAAATGGGCTCAAGTTTAAGAGGCCAAATAGCAGAGTTTATTTTTTAAAATTTCCCTTTGTTTTTCAACTTAGAATTTTCATGTGTGTTGGGGGTCATTCCGTTGAAACAAAAATGTGAATGGCTTATTTATTAGACCTTAAATGGATCATCTTACCAAAAAGTACAGTTTTGCCATCTTTGTTTTTATTCCTTTTCAATCTGGAGTTTGTTTTTTTCAACTGCTGCTTTTCTACTGCTGCTTCATTTAAGGGTAGATCTGACCATTTTGATTAATCAGAACCACGGTATTAAAGGGATTTTCTACTTTGGTTATAATGAAAGCAATCAAGGATAAGCCTTCAAAGTTCTCATGTAATAAATTCTTTATTGTTATCTCTTAAAAGTGTTATAAAAAATGATCATTTGTATTAATGGAACATCTTTCAAAAGACAGGAAATGAAAGAATATCAATTTATATTCTAGTACTAAATATCATGAAAACATATCATCATCTCATTCAAGAAACCATCTCAAACAATGGAAACACATCTTTCAATTCACACGTTTCTCTTTTAGATATGGTCACCTGTTGCTACACATAACAACAGACATGTACTCAACCTAACAGATACTGACTTCCATTTTAGCATCAGTAAATTTTATAGTAGTTCCAGCGAAGGACTGAAATAAGAACATGACCTGCCCTTGCTTTTTGACTTATATGTGCTCTATGTAATGAAGTGTAAAATGAATATTTGTATATTTAATCATGATGTTAATTTTTATTATAACTTCAGAGATGTGTGTCTAAAAAATTGGTTTCAGCACTAATAAAACCCCACATGTAAGAATCTGAATATAATCAGGCCAAGGAATAAGAGACATTTGTCAAGGTACTGCCTAAGTGCATTTATTTCTCCTTTCAACGCCTGTAAGAAGCCAGTCAGATGAATAATTAGTCCATATAATCTTTGCACAGTTACTTATTTTAAAAAAAGACTCAGTTAATGTCAAGTTTTCTATTGGGAGTCCTTAGTGGCTAATGGGACTTGAAAGTTTAAGAGTCACCCTGGTAAGGTCTATTGATTTCAGAAAAACATCTTTGAAAGACTTTTAGACCACTGAAGCAAAGAAAAAGATGACCAAAGTCAAGGATCTGCTAAATTTCAAATTGCAATAATACTGTTATTAGTAACAGTTTATGACTTCAAAAACTGAAAATCATGTTCGACTAACAAAGGCAACTCCTCTTCATAGTTAAATTTCAAAAGGTTGTCAGGCAACTGTTGGGCTTGGTAATTGAGGGTGGAAGGACGGTTTGTTGATGGACTCTTGCAAAAACAAGTAGTTCTATACTTCTGGTCAAAGACTGAGGAAGACAGAAAGAAACGAGATTTGTCCTTCTCTAATGTGTAAAATAATTGGATACTAGATTTAGTTGAAATGTGCAAAGAATCAGGCAGACATTATCTTCTTCAAGTCACATTAACTTTCTGTATTTTGTATGTATGTTTTAAGAAGTATTGCAAAGAAGATGTTGGATAAAGGTTTGCCTTTACTGTCTCAGATCCTGGGTTGAGACTCTATCTCAATTAAACTGTCTTCCATTAAACTTATATTTGTAATGGGGAAGGGGCCAACAGATTGCTTGGTCTTGGGGCAATACATAATGTGCAAGACAGAGTCAGTGGTTTCAGGCAAAATAAGTCTCTTGAACTGGAATGAATATGAAGTAGCCTGAGGGTAGATAAGGGAAATAAGAATTTACTATAATCTAGCACATAGATCTAGCACATAGAAAAATATTATTTTCCCTGTCTCTATATTTAGGGTCAATTATATATGTATAAAGAGCACTGGGTTTCTTTAGTGTTGGGATCTGCTTGTAAGACATCTTGGAGATAAGAATTGGAACAAGTACATTGAGTTATGGAATCATCACTGGTGAGAAAGATTCTGTTTTGGTGCATTGGTCAGTTCACCCTCAACGTTTTTTGTGCCATTTCCATGGACTTGACTATTTCTTCAGTTCTTCACTCTTCTTCTTTATGCTTACCTACTCAGTTCTGTTTCTCCTTACAATTTTCTGGTACTCAGCAGGATTTTGGACCAGGTTGTTATTTACTCACTCTTTTCTGACATGTAGTCTGCACAACGCTGACTTCAGTTCTTTCTTGTCTCCACATTCCATCTCCATTTTTGGCCTTTGAACCGACACTGACAATACATGGTGATGTTATTTTCATGATAACTGAAAAAAAGGAATGTGATATCTTTATGAAGGTCGAAGTAAAGATTTAAGTTATTGCTGTTATAAGTTCTCCAGCCTAGGTGGACCCCTTATGTTTTAGGGTCAAAATTTGGTACTCAGAATGAACAACACCAGCTAAGTGATCCTTTTATCAGAATTATCTAAATAAGGCGTATACTATGTTTGTTTCTACATGCTACAAATGAATTCCTTATTTTTGGAGCAATTTGAGTATCGGAGCAATTTGAGTAAAAACTGGCCTATCATATCATAAATGAATGTTTGAGTTAGATAAGCTGTCATTGAACCATCTATGAACCACATTCCCCTTTACCGTCAACTTGGACTGCCAGTGTTGAAACTATGGAGAGTGCTAATTAATTGAGGTCATGCTCACATGACAGAGTACAGCCTGCAGTGTTCTTTCCTACCCTAGAAGTTTTCTCTTTTGAATCACTTAAATCTCTCACCCGGACTACTGCTGTAGCCTCAAACTGTGCTCCCTGCCTGCATTCCTCCCGGGCAGTCCCCACATAGCAGTCAGAATGATCTCCAAAACATGGAAATTATACCAAACCTTTAATGCCTTCCTTTTGCACTTATATTAAAGTAGAAACCCACTTACCATGCATGGTCTAGAATGGGGTGGGAGAGGCGAGGGGCAAACTTTGTCTGTAAAGATCCAAAAGACGATAAATATTTCAGGTTTTGAGAGTCACGAGGATATTATGTACATACTTACGAAACTACTTAAAATGCAATCCTTAAAAAATAAAAACCATTTCTAGTTGGTGGGTCTATGAAAACCGTCAGCAGTCCAGATTTGGCCTGTGGGGGATAGTTTGCTCTACCTTGGTTAGAAGGTTCCTACCTCTTAGACTTGATCTTCCAATATTTCCCTTTTCCACACCATCTCTGAACAGGCTGGCCTTGTGGTGTGATTTTTAAACATTTCACGCTCTCTCTCACCTCAGGGATTTTGTCCCTGCTAGTTTCTATGACAAGGATGCCCTTCCCTGATCTTTTCTTGTGTGCTTCTTTCTCATCATTTTGTTACCTATGAATTGTCTTCTCAGCAGACAGGCTTTCTCAGACAACCTGATCTGATGTTTCATTTTCCCCCTGAACCCAGTTACTTTCTACCACATCATCCTGGATTAAATACATGTGTATCCTTTACTGTATTTATCTGTACTTAATTCTTGGAAGTGATCTCAATGATTAGTTTTTATTGGTTTATTGTATTTTCTCTAACTAGAATGTGACTACCATGAAATTAAAGGCCATATCTGTCTATTTGCTTCTATAATTTTGTTGAATTTTTTGTTTTCAGCTATGATCATTACGGTGCCTGGCCTTCTTTGAAAATTACAGGAGTCAACATTTTAAAACTCTGGATAGTGCATTTTTTAGTTTTGGAATATTAATCTCAAATATTTAAATCATAACAGCTTTTGCAGGTGCATTTTCTTACTTAGCATGCGTCATTTCGCATGCATCATTTCTCATGCATCAACATGCATTTAAAACAATACCGTGCATAAAAATAGATTTAAATAGCTATAGTTAATTACTCCTTTGGATGGCTACTATTATCATAGACATGTTTACACATACCAGTATCTTTAAAGCCAAATTTGTGTCATATTTTATGAAATACCCCTAACAGTCACTATTCGTATTTTGGTTTACCATCTGTCTGTCTTCCATTTTTTGAAGATGTTCTACTGTTTTTCCTGGATCTTATGTATGTGTTTTTGTTTTTGTATGTGTCTGTGTGCTTGACGTAAAGTTCTAGCAAAGTGTCTCCAAGAATTTATCCAGATACAAATCTGACAGATAAAAACTTGAAGAATAGCAAATGGCTGTAGGGAAATGTTGCTTCCTTCAATATTGGTGAAAACAAATTTTATGTTTAATTCAAAAGTGAATATATAATGTATGTAGAGACACATGCATAAGAATGTTTATTGAGGCATTGATTATGATAGAAAAAATTATAAAAACCTCATATCTATCGCTAAGATATTGGTTATATAATTATAGTACAATTATAAAATATATTACAATGGTGATATCAAACTATATTGTGAAAAAATCTGCTACGTACTGTAAAGGAAATAGATTATACACAGTCCATCTACTATGATTTTATTTAAAAAGATATATAAACACAAAGGCATATATATGTAAAGAGAAAAATATCTGAAATACTATACTTATGTTCTAGCATGTGGTGTTAGTCCCTTCACACGCTGCTATAAAGAATTGCCCAAGATTGGGTAATTTACAAAAGAAAGAGGTTTAATTGACTTACAGTTCTGCATGGCTGGGGAGACCTAGGAAATTAACAGTCACGATGGAAAGGGAGGCAAACACATCCTTCTTTACATGGTGGCAGGAGAGAGAAGAATGAGAGCTAAGTGAAACCCCTTATAAAACCATCAGTCTTGGTGAGAACTTACTATCACGAGGATAGTGTGGGAGAAACCACCCCCATGATTCAATTACCTCCCACTGCATGTGGGGATTATGGGAACTACAATTCAAGATGAGATTTGGGTGGGGACACAGCCAAACCATATCATGCTTTAAGGGTGATTACACTGGGATTGGTGGTATTACCGATGACCTTTATTTTAGTATTATTTTTTGCAACATTCACCTGTTACTTTTATAAATAGAAATAATAAATTAGTAAATATACAGAATTATTGCAAAAATAAATATAAAAATGAATATTTTGTGAATTAAGTAAAAATTTTTATTACCTATTAAAGACATCTACTTCTATTCTGTTTTCATTTGGAAGCTGTAGAATTGCCTGTGGGTTGAGAAGGAATAATTGGCAAATTTATTCAGCCAATTTTACTAAATCCAATACTTAGCTTATGTAAGTGAGGTGTTTCAATATGTTTTACAAAAATTATGCTTGGCCCAGGGAAATGCACTAGTGGTTAAATTGAATTTCATTACTTATTTCCCCTATACTGTGGTCTCTGTTTGCTTAAGAATATCCAGGCTATGGTTTTGTTTCATGTATTTGTTAGTATTGTGTTGATTCACATCCACAACAGTAGGTTACTGGTGAAGGCTCTCTTTTTGTCACTGTAATTCACTCTTGAGCCTAACTATAATACCTTTTCAATACAATATATTGAATCCTGTCTCAGGAGAGGAATCTATCTCTGATTTATACACACATCTATTTTTGTTGTCACTCAGAAACTGAAATATCTATTGCTCCATCTCGGGCTTTATTAATCTGTTTAAAAAACTCCATTTCAGTGGAATTGTCCACTACATGCACATATTAATGGTATTAGATGCCTTATACTGCTAGAAAGTATCTTCAACAAGGTTAGAAACCCTGAAGGGAGGAGAAGAAGGGGAACAGTCAGGTGGGAAAGAAAGAATAAAAACAAAAATCCATAGTAACATGCTAGGTTTTTTCCATAACTCTGTAATATTGTATTATGTTGTACTGTATTTTTTAATTTCAAGTACTTATGAGACTTTTGGCCTTCCTTCACTATGTATTTCTATATAAATACACTTTGGGATGGCAGTTTCTTTTATATTTTAGTTGAAAGTCATATTTTTGTTTTAATAACTGGTAAAAATTGTATATCTATTTTTTTCATCAAATTTTAGAACACTTTTTTTCTTGAAAAATATAAATCTGAATTGATTTCCTTTTTTTGTTTTCAGAGTATGTGAGAGCTGCTTATTTTAGAAGAATAAGCAAGTTTATACATTTAAGCAACTGAAATTGGACACTTTTTTAAAGTTAAATGATTGGTTTTATTGAGGGAATAAAAGGAGAAAGACTAGGAGCAAAGGATAGAAGGGGGTATGGAAATGTCTGAAGGATGGGAAGGGAGGAGGAGGGAGCACAACATAGGTTAAAGTGTGTTTTTCTGGTAGAGACCAAGGTTGACCTTAACTTCTTAAGAAGCAGAATGAATCTCTTCTGAGCCACTATTGGGTGGCTGCTAATTAAATGATACCACAACGCCTTATCTCCAGGCTTTCATACCTCTACAGCTAAGTGCTGAACTTGCTTTTTCCACAGATAAGATTTTCCTTTGGCAGCTACCTGTAACTTAAAGCTTCTATTGCTTTAAACTTCTCTTTTTATTCAATTTTCAAGCAAATAAAAGCTGCTTAATTTTGCTGACTAAAATTGGTTAAGCAGCCACAAAAAAGATTATGAGCTTTCTTCTGACTCTTACTTTTTTTTTCCTGACTCAAGGGAATAAGATTTTAAAGGCTGCCCATTATTCTGCCAGGATTTCCAAGCTGAGGCCCCTTGATGTTTACATTTTCTTGATGTTTTCATCTTTTATTTGTTGGTTTGTTTTGTTCAACTGGATTTTTACTTAATTTTGCCTTCTTTCCTGTTTCCTCTCCTTACTGGAGTCAAACATCACAGATTTAGAAAATGTGATAATTTAACATTTTTGCATGTAATTCACTTATAGATAATTGTATCACTTAGGAAATCCTGTCTTCTGCGATGCTAAGCCAGTGATTCTCCAAATAAGCTATTGGTTTCCTCTGGATGTCCACAACCCTGTCTGGGAACTCCAGCCACGGGCATAGACATTTAGTTGTTTAGGAGAGTGCAAAATGGCCGCAGTTACTTCTCTGTTCAGGGGAGAAATTGGAATCCACACTCAGAATGAGAACGATGTGCTATTTTTAAATACAGTGCCTTTGAAGGATCTACATTATGTTCTTATACTTATCTCTGGATCATCTTGGCTAAGGTAACTACGAGATACTGGGTGAGGTTTGAAGCATCCTGAATTATCTGTTATATCCACATTTTGCTTTAGGGGCTCATACTATGATTTTTATCCCTTGTTTTTTCACGTTCTTCAAAATTGACTTCATGGTTTTTCATCCAAGATTTTTTTGTCCATTCCTTTGTGCTTTTCTCTTGTACACTGCTTAGTAAATTTCACACTCAGGATGGTTTTATTCTGATATTTTGTTTCAAGGGGTCAATTTAAGTAGCAGCTTTATTGGGCACTGCATACCTATGCAACCCATGCTTGTTGGTGTTTTTCTTCCTTGAAATAAAAGCTTTTATGATACATTGTCTCTCTCTCCCTGCCCGGCTGCGCCCCCCCCCCCCCCCCCACACACACACTTACGTTACTCTAACACTCTAATGAAGGCACATTTTGCTACATGATATTCTACATATAGTCTTGGAGCAGGACAGATTAATTTGGACTGGGGCGAAAAAGAAAAATACATCAACTAATATGTTTTTGCACTTTTACTCTGGTTGAGACAATGGTGCAAAACCTGACGAGTCATATGAAGAAATACTACATAGGTGTTTGTTTTGTTTTTGTGGTGGTGGGGGACAGATTATAAGCATATGACAGACACAGGAACCATCACAAATCAAAGCAGGGAATAACAAAATCAAATCAATGGTGGAAGCAGAAAGATTAGAAGACTTGGAAGAAGGGATGATGTAAATCAGGAAGACTTCATAGAGGATTTGGGATTTTTAGGAATGAATTCAAAAAGAGGGAGGGGCTAGGGAAAATTGGGAGATGTTGGTCAAAGAGTGGAAACTCTCAAGTTGTAAGATGATAAGTTCTGGGGATCTAACATACGGCACGGTGACTGTAGTAATAAAATTGTGTGTTTACTTAAACATTTAATAAGAGATCAGATTTTAAGTGTCTTCACTGCCCCCCTCCACAAATAGTGACTATGGGTGGCGATGGATGTGTTGATTAATTTGATTGTGGTAATCACTACATAATGTATACATATATCAAATTATGTGGTGCATATTGAATATATATAATTTTTGTCAATTAAATGTTTGTTAAAAAGGAAAAGTGAATACATTACTGTGTATTAGTAAGTAAACCATTGAGGATAGAATATTCGTTTATTTTTATTTAAAATTTTCTCAGACAAAATGTAGGAGGGTTTTAGAAAATCTTGTTTACACTTCTAAATTAAAAGCATGTGAGAACTATATCCTCTATATCACTTTTTGGGCCCTTTATCTGGGAGTTTTTCTAAGCTAATAGAGTCATCTCAAATTTTACACAAGCAAAAAAATTTACCTGCTAACTCTGGTCTGCAGCATGAGGAGTTCTTTGCTGATAGGCAAGCACTTTCCTGCATGGATTTGTGTTTCAGATGACATCTTTTTGCCATCTGATTCCTAGTTCTTTTAAGATTATGCATCCCAAATGGTTTGCAATGGCGGACTTCCATTTAACTGCCTGGGTCACACTGAGCAGAGCTGGAAGGAGGGAATGAAGTAATGGAGTATGTGCTTTAAGAAGGCATCCAAGTATTTGTAACAGAACTGTGTGACTTACTGTAAGAGAATGTGTAGGAGAAATAGCAGCTCTAGCCAGGAGGAGAAACAAAAACAAATGCATATTCCAACATGGGAGAGGACAAAAGAAAAGAATACAGAAGGGAAATATAGTCAGCAGAGAGGTGGCAGACTGATAACAAGTAAGAGAATGGAAACATATCCTTTGGGGGATAATGTTCATCATTGGAAATGACTTAGCCAAATTCATAATCACTGTCACAGGGCAAAAATTAACTTGTCTCTGAGATGCCAGCAATCCTGAGTAATGGTACACAGTTACATCGTTAAAAATATATTTGTGCAGTCCAATGAAGCATAATAAATTGTAAGCAAGTGGAAATGTATTAAAACATGAGGAGAAAATGATTTGCAATAAAAGCCAAATATTCAGCCCAGAGAAGAGATGCTAAGTAATCTCTTAGCATCTCTTAGTGCAAGAGCCCCATCAATGGAAGCAGCTGTGGGCAAAGGGCAACACACATACTTGAGTAGCAGCATGCCAAGTGGCCAAAATTTTATGTAGCAGCTCCTTGACCAGGTGTCCCTTTCAATCATAACCTATGGTATTGGTAAAGGCTTGAGATTTATTCAGGAATTCAGAGACTAGATTGTTTCCTACTTTGACCAAAAATAAAGTTCTGGGAAAGATTTAGATAAAGGGTAACTAATCCATCTCTCTGTAGGTGTTAAATTTCCATGTCATAAGTTTAAAAGCTGCCGAGCTGGGCAAGGTGGCTAACTAGATGTAGCCAGGTAGAACAGCTGCCACTGAGGGACTGGGATGATTGGTGTACTCGTAATAGATCTTCAGAGGGTGGCTGGAGGGAAGACACAGAGGCTGGGCTGAAGGTGGAGGAAGCTGGGAACCCTGATTGGGGTAACTGTGCATCAGGACTTGTTTCTGGTCCCCAGTGAATCATGGGGAACAGGTGAGGTAAACTGAAGGAGCAACCCAGTCTTGCCATGGGCCTCTGGAATCCTGGAGGAGGAGACACCTTGACCACCATAGACACTTAGGTTGGCAGGGAGAGCTGCTTAGAGAAGTGGTGGGGCAGCACTACAGCCAGTGTGGAGCCCAGAGGGTTTACCACAGGAATGTCTGTAGTGAAGCACGGCCAGGGATATCCATCTCCCTAAGCTCAACTTGCTCCCATAGGAGACTTTAGTCCTAGGAAAACCGTCAGACTTGAATTCTGCAGGGTGGTCTTCCCCATCAGCCAGAACAATGTGACCTGAGCAACCCTTGGTCTGTACCCTCTCCTGGGGCTCCAGCCTGGCTGTGTCTGCTTGCAGTGCAGCCTTGGGTGACCTGGAGGTCCACATCACAGCTTCTGTGCTGGTGGATTGTGCCTGACCAGCAGAGAGCTCTAGCAGAGTGGATCCTGCAGACATGCACCAGCCCACCTGCTTCCTCCCCCAGCTGCAACTTCCTCTGGGCCCAGAGCCACCCCCCACATCACTTTGCCAGCATGTGTGTGTGCTGCATGAGTGAGTCTTGTCTTTCTCACCAGCATACATGTGTGCATACACCCTGCCCTGCCACTGCTGCCAGCATGAGTGCACTCCACCCCCATACTGCTATACCATGAGCCTAGGTTGGCACAGAGCTGGCCAGCCCCACCCCTGCCAACACCCCATCCCTGTGCCAACACCACCTCCAAAGTGAAACTAGGCATAAAGAACAGCAGACCATCCCCTTCCCCCCAACAAGAACTCTGATAACTCAAAAAGCCAAAGTGCCTTCTTTCCTCCAAATGACCATACTAGCTCTCTGGCAAGGTTCTGAACTGGGGTGAGATGGCTAAAATGACAGAAATAGAATTCAAAATATGTATAGGAATGAAGATTACAAGATGCAGCTAAAAATCACCATAAAAACAATACAGGAGCTGACAGACAAAATAGCTAGTATAGAAAACAATGTAAATGACCTGATAGACCTGAAAAACACACTAGAGGAATTTCGTAATTCAATTGCAAGTATTAATTGCATAAGAGAACAAGCTGAGGAAAGAATCTCAGAGCTTGAAGACTGGATTTCTGAAATAAGACAATCAGACAAGAATAGAGAAAAAAAGAATAAAAAGGAATGAATGATACCTTTGAGAAATATAGGATTATGTAAAATGACCAAAGCTGTGACTCATTGGTATGCTTGAAAGAGATGGGGAGAATGGAAGTAACTTAGAAAACATATTTCAGGATATCATCCATGAGAACTTCCCCAACCTAGCAAGAGAGGCCAGTATTCAAATTCAGGAAAAGATAGAACCCCAGTAAGATACTTCACTAGAAGATCATTCCAAAAGAAACATGATCATCAGATTCTCCAAGGTCAAAATGAAAGAAAAAATGTTAAAGGCAGCTAGAGAGAAAGATCAGGTCACCTACAAAGTGTAGCCCACCAGATTAATAGCAGATTTCTCATGAGAAACACTGAAAGACAGAAGAGATTGGGGGCCAATACTCAACATTTATAAAGAAAGGAAATTCCAACCTAGAATTTTATATCCTGCCAAACTAAGCTTTATAAGCAAAGGAGAAGTAAGATTCTTTTCAGACAAGCAAATGCTAAGGAAATTTCTTTTTTTTTTTTTTTTTTTTTTGAGGCAGAGTCTCGCTCTGTCGCCCAGACTGGAGTGCAGTGGCCGGATCTCAGCTCACTGCAAACTCCGCCTCCCGGGTTCACGCCATTCTACTGCCTCAGCCTCCCGAGTAGCTGGGACTACAGGCGCTCGCCACCTCGTCCGGCTAGTTTTTTTTGTATTTTTTAGTAGAGACGGGGTTTCACTGTGTTAGCCAGGATGGTTTCGATCTCCTGACCTCGTGATCCGCCCATCTCCGCCTCCCAAAGTGCTGGGATTACAGGCTTGAGCCACCGCGCCCGGCCAGGAAATTTCTTACCACCAGGCCTGCCTTACAAGACCTTTTGCAGGAAGCACTAAATATGGAAAGACTGTTACCAGCTACTACAAAAACACATGAAGATACTGACCAGTGACACTATATAGAAGTCTGCATAATAACCGGCTAACATCACGATGACAGAATCAGGTTCACACATATCAATACTAATCTCGACCGTAAATGGGCTAAATGCCCCCAATTAAAAGGCATAGAGTGGCAAGCTGGATAGAGAACAAAGACTCATCGGTATGGTGTGTTCAAGAGACTCATCTATCATGCAATGGACCCACAGGCTCAAAATAGGGTGATGGAGAAAAATCTACCAAGCAAGTGGAAAACAGACAAAGGCAGGGGTTGGAATCCTAATTTAGATGAAACAGACTTCAAACCAACAAAGATCAAAAAAGACAAGGGCATTACGTAATGATAAAGGATTCAATTCAACAAGAAGACTTAACTTTCCTAAATATGTATGTGCCCAACACAGGAGCACCAAGATTCATAAAGCAAGTTCTTAGAGAACTTCAAAGAGACTCCACAATAATAGTGGGAGACTTCAACACCTCACTGATGGAATTAAACAGATCATTGAGGCAGCAAATTAACAACGATATTCAGGAACTGAAATCAGGACTTGGTCAGTCTATTAACCTGATAGACCTCTACAGAAACAGAACTCTCCACCCCAGAGCAACACAATATATCAGGTTGGTGCAAAAGTAATCGTGGTTTTTGCCATTACTTTTAATGGCCTAATACATCTTTTATCATTTCTGTGTGGCACATACTGTAAAATCAATCACAGAAACAGATATAAAACAACTCTCAGCAAATGCAAAAGAACTGAAATCATACCAACCACTTTCTCAAGCCACAGCACAATAAAATTAGCAAGACTAAGAAAATCACTCAATACCATACAATTACATGGAAAGTAAATAACCTGCTACTGAATAACTTTTGGGTAAATTATGAAATTAAGGCAGAAATTAAGAAGTTCTTTGAAATTAATGAGAACAAAGATACAACATACCAGAATTTCTGGGACACAGCTAAGGCAGTGTTAAGAGGAAAATTACTAGCACTAAAAACCCACATCAAAAAGTTAGAAAGATCTCAATTTAACAACCTAACATTACAACCAAAAGAATTAGAGAACGAAGAGCAAACCAACCCCAAAGCTAGCAGAAGATAAGAAAGAACAAACATTAGAGCTAAACTGAAGGAAATTGAAACCTGAAAAACCATTCACAAGATCAAAATTCAGGAGTTGGTTTTTTGAAAAAGATAGATTGCTAGCTAGACTAATAAAGAAGAAAATAAAGAAGTTCCAAATAAACAGTTAGAAATGACAAAGGGGATATTACCACTGACCACACAGAAATATGAATAACCATCAGAGAATATTATGAACACCTCTATACACACAAACTAGAAAGTCTAAGAGAGATGGATAAATTTCTGGATTCATACACCCTCCTAAGACAGAACCAGAAAGAAACTGAATCCCTGAACAGACCAAAAATGAGCTCTGAAATGGTGTACCAACCAAAACACAGGACCAGACAGATTCACAGCCAAATTCTACCAGATGTACAAAGAAGAACTGGTACCATTCCTACTGTAAGTATTCCAAAAAGTTGAGGAAGAAGGACCTAAGCATTTACCTAAGGTAAGAATTGAGCACACATGTACATAAATATAGGAACAATAGACACTGTGGACTACTAGAGAGTGTGTATGTGGGGAGAGGGGGGCTAAAAGACCGTCTATTGGGTACTATGATGATTGGGTACTTGTCACCAGGGTGACAAGATCCATACTCCAAACCTCAGCACCACACATATTCCTGTGTACCAAATCTGCACATATAACCTGTGTATCTAAAATAATAGTTGAAATTTTTAAAAAAGAAAAAAGTTAACCCCAAGTTTCTCTAATTAGGTTATAGCTAATAAGAAATCTTCTAGCTACACAAGAGAAATAATTCCAGCTCATTCAGGAGACAAACCAATTATTCACGTACATCTCCAAAACTTCTCATCATCCAAAATTAAAACTGTGTACCAATTAAACACCAACTTTTCATTCCTCCTTTTCTCCCGTTCCTGTTAACCATTATTCTACTTTCCATTTCTATGAAATTGACTGTTCTAGGAACCTCAAATAAGTGGAATACACAGTATGTGTCCTCTTCTGTCAGGCTTCTTTCACTTGGCACATAAGCATCTTTTTAGACATTATTTCACTTGCACTGCACTCCTTTCCACAAGTTCTGTAAAGTCATCCTGCAATATTAATTTGCATCTGTCCCTTTCTCTTAAAATTCCTATTGTTTCAGGTCTTATTTCCTGTAAGAATTTCTTGGTTCACTGATTCTTCAATACTTTTACTACTCATCTTTTTAACAGCTTTTTAAGTTGTATCTAGCTTCTTTCTCCTACATAAGAAAAAACCTTCCAAAAATATGTTCTCACTTCAGAATCTTTGCTAGTGTCCCACTGACTCATAAAAAAAAGTTGTAACTCCTTAGCCATGTATTCAAAGCCCTGCACAGTGTGGATTTTACCTACATCTTCAGCCAAACACATTTACTTCTTATGACAAACTGTACTTGATCAAGAATGTAAATTCTCTCACCCTGCAAAACTCCCTTGGTATTTTCTACCATTTTCCCCTCACCTCGTGTATTGTAGCTTGTATATATCAAGCATGCTCAAAGCCTTCTTTCTCTTTTAAGATTGTCCAGGAAAGATCACATTCTCACATATAACTGCGTGACAAATACTTTCTCCAGTGGATGTTCTTCCTCTTCACCGGCTTTGTATTATCAACCCTGCCAATGTTTGCCTTGTTCTCCTACCTACACTTTGACTCTGAACCTCACACTCATAGCATCTGAGTTACTCAATAAACATTTTTTATTTCATTTTTTAACTTATTTTTTTAAGTCCAGGGGTATATGTGCAGGTTTGTTATATAAATAAACTCATATCACAGGGGTTTGTTTTACAGATTATTTCGTCACCCAGGTATTAAGCCTAGTACCCATTAGTTATTTTTTCCTGATCCTCTTCCTCCTCCCACCCTCCACCCTCAGGTAGGCCCAGTGTCTGTCATCTCCCTCTGTGTGCCCATGTGTTCTCATCATTTAGCTCCTACTTACAAGTGAGAACATGTGGTATTTAGTTTTCTGTTCCTCCATTAATTTGCTTAGGATTATGGCCTCTACATCTATCCATGTTGCTGCAAAGGATGTGATATCATTCTTTGTTATGGGTGCATGGTATTCCATGGTGTATGTGTACCACATTTTCTTCATACGGTCCTCTGTGGATGGACATCTAGTTTGATTCCATGTCTTTGCTATTGTGAATAATGCTGTGATGAACATACACGTGCATGTGTCTTTATGATGGAATGATTTACATTCATTTGGGTATATACCTAGTAATGGCATTGCTGGGTTGAAGGGTATTTCTGTTTTATGTTTTTTGAGAAATTACCAGACTGTTTTCCACTGTGGCTGGACTAACTTACATTTCCACCAACAGTGTATAAGTGTTGCCTTTTCTCTGCAACCTCACCAGCATCTGTTGTTTTTTCCACTTTTTGATAATAGCCATTCTTACTGGTGTGAGATGGTACCACTTTCATTCACCTCATTGTGGTTTTGAAAAGTTTTCTGAAAGTCAAAATAGCTGGTAATACTTGCACACATTCTTGTATGGCAAGATTTTGTTGGAGTTTAGTTGAGACTCCATATCTGGTTCACTGATCCTTCAGTACTTTACTACTCATCTTACCTTATCCTTTTTCATTATCTGTTTGACCCATGAAAGCATCTTAAATTAAGACTCCTGGCATAAATAGTGTACAAACAAAAAATTAAGGACTCATAACTGAAGCAGGGACATAGGGCTTATTAATGGGATTAAGAAGTTCTTAAGCAAAGCTGAACTCTATTTTATCTCAATGGGAAAATGGACTTAATGATATTTTCATAGCTTTGACCAGTAGAATTATTTCTAAGTGCAGAAGAAAATAGGATTAAATGATTCACAAAGCTTTGTTTTGCTGTGTCTATAGTGCCAAAGTGAAAAAATTTCAGTTTCATGTGTATTGGGCTAACAGTCCAGAAAATTTAGGCAAAAAGCTTGTTGTTAGGTTCTTAGTGATTTATCACAGCAGCTTTCCAATGAAGGAAATCCATTTAAGTAAGGCTGTCTGCATGGCTGGTGCTCCGTGAGAGAGTTAGATCTGACTTTATCACACAAGGCTAGAGATAGGGAAAACATCAATGCTTTCTGGGCACTTCAGAATATATGCTCCAAAGGCAATTACACAAAAAAGGCCATGTCACAATTTTTTTTTTTTTTTTGGACACTGATCACTTGTTGTGAATTGACATTTCATGTATTACACATCTCGGTCCAATTGCTTCAAAAGTTGGAGACAGTTTTTTAGAGAAAGAGAAGGAGAGATATGGAAGCTGGAAACATACACACAATGATTGGGTGTGCTTAGACACTTTCCTCCTGAAAAGGCAGTAAATATGCTTAGCTTATTTGATGGCCAGAGTCGTTTTATGCTTGTGTAAATCCATTTTCTGAATACCTCTTCCCACGCAATCCCACTCCATTCCACAGTAGCCAGGTGGTGCTGCTGGTAATGATGTCACTGCTTTAAGCAGGACAATTTGGCTCCTGCATTTGTAGCAGTATCAGATGTTTTGCCTTCCAGAGTAGGGAATTATGTGGATCAGGCATCACTCCAACATTTTATCTGTGTCGTCTGCATTTGGAAATATATCTCAAAGTTTGGATCCCCATTTGAATGTGTGCTATAAATTTAAGTGAACACTCTTTTACAGCTTCCTTCTGAATGACTGGGCATTTTCTTATCTGATTGTCGTTCTTATGCCTCACAAAATTCCCTAAAAAATATAATGTGAAAAAGAAAAAATACATATACCAGAATTATGCCTTAAGGTGAAAGATTATTAAACTGCTTATGTGCCTCCTATCCAATGATGTTAGCCTGGTACACTGGTTTAGAATTGAAAATAAATGCTTGATGCCATCTAGGTTGCTTGTGCATTTTAATTTCAGGGTGACATATTCAAATTATCTTTCTAAGAACTGTGCCAAAGTGTTACCTATAACTCATACCTAGACTGGAATTTCCATCTCTATTGCTTCAATCCTATGGAATAGACAATCATGCCTTGCATAGCCAGCATCTTCCCTTGTATTTAGCTCTCATGCAATATAGAGAAAAAAATGCACCTTATGGGGAAATCCATTGCACTCTCTTTGTTGGTACTCTTAATCTGTGAACTAAAAAGTTTAATAACTAGGATACAGCAGTAGCAAACAGTTGATTTGTGGCCTTCGTAAGACTGTGGATGGATCTGCACTTTCCCAGTTGCATACATGTTAACCTTGATTATTCCTTGTTTCCAGCATGAGGACAGGGGAATGCTTTTGTGCTACTCCTTTCCTTTCATTTCTATTCAAAGCGATTTGTTTTCATTTTCTGTTGTTACATCATTTGATGTTCTCTTGGGCTTGGCAGTCCTCTTTGCAGGAACAGTTTTCTAGGGCTTTCTCATTCACACAATCTTTTAGTTTTTCAGAGTTTAGACAACTATAGCCCAGGGACCAACTATGACCTACCACCTGTGTTTATAAAGAAAGTTTTATTGAAACACCGTCATATTTGTTTTTACTGCCTGTGACTGCTTTTGCTCTACCATGACAGGGTTTAGCAGAGTTGAATAATTAATAATGCCAGAGTTGCTAGAGACCAAACGTCTCATGAAGCCTAAAGCATTTTCTATGTGGTCCTTTGCAGAAAGCATTTACCAACCACTGAACTATGCATTCACTGAAAACACATTTATTAAATGTGTAAGATTTTACTGTGTGCTGGATGCTATAGATCTAAGTATAAAGGACATAATCCTTTCTTGAGCTCAAAGACTGTCTTGTGGGAGAGACAGACACATCAGCAATAGCTTAAGCATAGAATATAATAAATGCATCAAAAGTGAATTTAGTAGACAATGAGTATAGAATAGAAAACATCCAACTGTCTGCTGGAGAACCAGGAGAGGTGGTTTAGAAGAGGGTTTCATGAAGAGGCAGTCTCTAAATTATTGACTTGCAAGACAAAAAGAAGTTTTTTAGTAGAAAGTGAGAGCCCTAGGCCACATTCCTTGCAAAGGAGCAACATGAACAAAGTTACAGACAAAGGAGCAACTTCTTTGGGAAATAGCAGATAGTCCAGTTTGGCTTTAGCAAGGTAAGGTGGGGAATTGACAGGAGTTGGAAAAGGTAGGCAG
This sequence comes from Piliocolobus tephrosceles, assembly GCF_002776525.5. Lineage (NCBI taxonomy): Eukaryota > Metazoa > Chordata > Mammalia > Primates > Cercopithecidae > Piliocolobus > Piliocolobus tephrosceles. The sequence continues at coordinate 147,441,671 of NC_045435.1, read as the reverse complement.
GTACAGATTCCGAAGAATTGACAGCAGCTAAGAAACTTGCGTTATACAGAATTAATGGAGTTTTAAAAATGATATAGTGGAGAAGAGAGGGAAGAGGAATAAAACTAGAGGTTGGTTTGCTTTGCTTGTATACTTACAGGAACTTCCCCAAACACAAACCTTTCTAGCTCCAGCAATCATCTACTTGCTTGGGAAGCTCTTTGATTTAAGGAAGGCAGGGGAGGAATAAAATCTCTGTTCAGGTGAAATTACTATTATCAATGTGGCATGGATTTTTGTGGTGGGAGAGCTGGGGAAGCTGCTGCTGCTGCTTTTTTTTTTTTTTCAGTCTTTGTTCCAGGAAGAAGGCAAGTATTGTCTCTCATTAAGCCCATCAAGGACTTTGTGCATGGTAAGTAGAAAAATCCCATTAATTCTGAGTGATTATTTCAAGAGGAAAAGGGACTATTCATTGGAAGTATTTGATCAAGTGGAAAGAATTACCCTTATATTCATTACCTGTTTTCCCAGTGTCTGATAGAGATGTTTGATACCTAACAATAAATTGGTCTTCATATGGCAATAGGAATTAAAGTAAATTAAAAGAATAGCTTGCTCTTTGCCATGAAAACTACCCTGTTTAATTAAAATATATATTAATTAGTAGATACCACTAATGAAGATTAACATAGCCAATCAATTTATCTTCCTTTCCATCAGAAATGTTTTTAAACTTCTTAGTGTGGTATTTATCTTTGTTCAACTTCAAATCCCTCTTGTCTTCTTTGAAGTCTCACAGAAGGTGTTGCTATCACACTTCAGAGCTCAGAAGTATTCTTCCAAATCCCTAATCAATTGGGTTATTCAAAGGGTAATAAAAACTAACATTTTCATAAGACTTTCAACAGAGAAAGCATCTTTTAACATAGACTATCTCATTTACCTTCAAAAACTTATGAGGTAGATATTATCCTTATCATTTCACAGGTTGGAAATGGAGATTTTGTGAAGTTAATGGTTTCCCTCTAGATCTCATATTAAGTAAGTGGCATAGTTCAGAATCAAAACACAGACTTCAGAGTCTGTGCTTTTAAAATTCTCCTGGACTGATTTATCTTTTCCTGAAGGTAATGTACAGGTATAACCAACAGTGTTGGAAGCAGTAGTTGCTTGCCATCAAAACCAGTCAAAGGGGAAGGATAGGCTTCTCAGATAATGCAGTGTTGATGACTTGTAGTCACTCAGGCAGAAGAGAGTTGCTGCCAAGATTTTTCCTCTTTGTGACTACAATAAACTTTTGCAGGCCAAGCACAGTCCACATTCAGAGACAGCACAGCTTTTAACCCAAGGTCGAAATTCAAACTCACATGTTTAATTATCTCTCTTTTTGGATGCTGGTTTCTGCCTCTATACTTGCATGTCCCGGATCCCCTGGGTATTTCTTTATTTACATTAAATTGCATTTCACTTAAATTAAGTTGCATTTAACACAAGTAACAACTTCTGAGCACCTGTATGTTTAAAAACAAAAACAAAAAACACTCTGCAGAGTTGTTTGAGCTCTTTCTGGTTGTTAGTGCCTTGTCATATGGGTAGTTTGTAAACATTTTCTCCCATTCTGTGGATTGTCTCTTCTCTTTGTTGGTTGTTTCCTTTGTTGTGCTGAAGCGTTTTAACTTGATGTGATATATATGAAGTTCTGATTAATTCTTCATAGAATTCTTGATGCTTCATTAAATAAGATCTTGAAGCAACAGGCTTGCTTCCATCACCTACCACAGAATATTTATCTACTGGTCTGTTCAGGTTTTGAATTTCTTCATGATTTAATTTTGTTACGTTGTATGTGTCTAGGAATTTATCCATTTATTGTAGATTTTCCAATTTGTTGGCATATAATTGCCCATAGTAACCACTAATGATCCTTTGAATTTCTGTGATATCTCATTAACATTTCTGATTTTATTTATTTGGGTCTTCTCTCTCTTTTTCTTTATTTGATTCACTGAATCCTGGTCAGTTTTGAATATCATTTCAAGAGCCCAGCTTTTTGATCGTTGATCTTTTGTATCATTTTCTTCATTTCAAATTCGTTGATTTGCACTGATGTTTATTTTTCCTACTAAATTTGGGTTCAGTTTGCTCTTGCTTTTCTAGTCCTTGAAGATGTATCATTAACTTGTTTTTTGAAGTTTTTCTTCTGTTTTGGTGTAGGGATTTATAACTATAAATTTCCCTCTTAGTACTGCTTTCACTGTATCCCATAGGTTTTGATATGTTGTATTTCCATTATCATTTGTTTCAAGAAATTTTTCAAGTTCGTTCTCAATTTTTAAAATTTACCCAGTGGTTATTCAGGAGTATATTGTTTAACTTCCATGTGTTTGTATATTTTCCAAAGTTCCTCTTGTTATTGATTTCTAGTTTTATTCCATTGTGGTCAGAGAAGATGCTTTATATTATTTCAATTATTGAATGTTTTAAGACTTGTTATTGTGCCTTAACATATGGTGTAACTTTAAGAACAAGCCATGTGCTGAGGAGAAGAATCTGTATTCTGCAACCATTGGATAAAATGTTCTGTCAATATCTGTTAGGTCCATTTAGTCTATAGTGCAGACAAAGTCTGATGTTTCTTTGTTTATTTTCTGTCTGGAAGAACAGAAAGTAGGGTCCTTAAGTCTCTGGCCATTATTGTTTTGGGGTGTATCTCTTTAGTGCTAATAATACTTGCTTTATATATCTCAGTGCTCCAGTGTTTTGTGCATGTATATTTACAATTGTTAAATCCTCTGGCTGAATTGACCCCTTTATCATTTTACAGTGACCTTCTTTGTCTCTTGTTACAGTTTTCGTCTTGAAATCTATTTTGTCTGATACAAGTGTAACTAATTCTGTACTTATTTGGTTTCCATTTGCATGGAATATCTTTTTCTATCCATTTACTTTCAGTTTATGTGTGTCTTTGTAGGTGAAGTATGTTTCTTTTAGGCAGCAGATCATTTTACCTTGTTTTTTTTTTTTTTAAATCCACTTAGCTACTCCATGTCTTTTGATTGGAGAGTTTAGTCCACTTACATTCAGTGTTGTTATGGATGAGTAATGACATATTTGTGCCATTTTCTTATTTGTTTTCTGGTTGTTTTGTGGTCTGCTCTTTCTTCTTTCCTGTCTTCCTTTTAGTGAAGGCGATTTTCTCTAATGGTATTATTTAATTTCTTGCTTTTTAATTTTTGTGTATCCATTGTATGCTTCTTGATGTAAGGTTATCATGAGTCTTACAAACACTATCTTATAACCCATTATTTTAAGCGTAAAACAACACTGTTTGAATAAACAAACAAAAGCAAAAATAAAACTAATAGTAACTGTACATGTTAGCTTCATCCTACTTTTTAACTTTTGTTTTTTCTGTTTATATCTTATTGTACTATGTCTTGAAAAATTGCTGTAGTTATTACTTTTGATGGGTAAATCATTTATTCTTTTTGCTTAAGATTAGTTTACACACCACAATTACAGCATTATACTATTCTATGTTTTTCTGTGGGCTTAATATTATAGGGAGTTTTATACCTGCAGATGATTTCTTCGTGCTCATTAACATCCTTTCCTTTAGCATTTCTTGTAGGACAGGTCTAGTGATGAAATCTCTCAGCTTTTGTTTGCCTGAGAAGGTCTTTATTTCTCCTTCATGATTAAAGGATATTTTCACCAGGTATACTATTCTAGGATAAAAATGTTTTTTCTTTAGTATTTTAAATGTCATGCCTCTCAATTTTGCCTATAAATTTTCCACTAAAAAGTCTACTGCCGAATAGAGCTCCATTGTATGTTAATTTCTTTTCCCTTGCTACTTTTAGGATCCTTTCTTTATACTTGACCTTTGGGAGTTTGATTATTAAATGACATCAGGTCTCCTTTGGGTTAAATCTGCATGTCTATAACCTTCTTGTAGTTGAACATTGATATCTTTCTCTAGGTTTGGGAAGTTCTTTGATATTATCCCTTTGAATAAACTTTCTACCTGCATCTCTCTCTCTTTCTCCTCTTTAAAGCCAATAACTCTTACATTAACTGAGCTGGCATGTCTCAGTGCCTAAGGCCAGTGGCATACTCCCTGGGTATTGCTGCTTTTTATTCAGGGCCTAAAGCTCTTTAGTCAGCAGGTGATAAATCCTGGCCCTTTTGAGATTATTTTCTAGATCTTGTAAGCATGCATCCTTGTTTTTTATTCTTTTTTTTTTTTTTTTTTTGTCTTCTGTGTGTATTTTCAAGTAGCCTGTCTTTAAGCTCACTAACTTTTTCTTCTGCTTGATCAATCTATTAAGATATTCTGATACATTCTTCAGGATGTCAATTGCATTTTTCAACTCTAGAGTTTTGCTTGATTCTGTTAAGTTATTTCAGTCTCTTTGTTAAATCTACCTATTATAAATCTGAATTCCTTCTCTGGGTTATCTTAAATTTCTTTGATTTCCCTGAAAACACCTATTTTGAATTATCTGTCTGAAAGGTCACATATCTGTTTCTCCAGGATTGGTCCTTGGTGCTTTATTTAGTTTATTTGGTGAAGTCATGTTTTTCTGGATGGTCTTGATGGTTGGTGCCTGGGTATTGAAGAGTTAGGTATTTATTGTAGTCTTTGTAACCTGTTATTTATTTATTTATTTATTTATTTATTTATTTATTTATTTATTTAGTGCCCATCTCTCTTGGGAGGGCTTTCCACATAGTCAGAGGGACTTGGACCCCAAACCCAACAATACTGTAGCTTTTGCAGATTTCTAGAAGTACAACTTTGGTGGTCTTGAATAAGATCTGAAAGAATTCTCTGGATTACCAAGCAAAGACTCTTGTTCTTTTCCCGTACTTTTTCCCAAACAAACTGAACCTCTCTCTCTGTACTGAGTCATCTGGAACTGGATGTGGGGTGGTGATGAAAACACCTCTGTGGCCATCGCCACTGGGACTGTGCTGGGTCAGACCTGAAGCTGGGACAGCACTTGGTCTTCCCCAAGGCTTTTCGTTTCAGGGTGAAAAGATTCCCTGGCCATGGGCATATCCAGAGATGCTGTTTGGGAGCCAGGGATTGATTAGAGTCAAAGACCTTAGCAATTTACCTACATTTTCCCCAACTGTTTCCCCCCACCCTATTTTTACAGGAGCCTCTCCCTGTGGCCGCCACCACCACTGGTCCATGGGAGGTTCTTCCAGGCCACCACCAATGTTCATTTAAAGCCCGGGGCACTTCATTCGGCTTGTGGTGAATGCCGCCATGTCTGAGATTCACGCTTTAGGACAGTGGCTCCCTTTTTGCCCAGGGCAGGTCCAGAAATGTTGTACAGTAACCCAGGCCTAGACTTGGGTACCCCAAGAGACTGCCTTTTGTTCTACTCCATTAGCCACGCTGTTAACTACATTGCAATATAAAGTCCTCTTTACTTTTTCATTGGCTTTTTTTTTTCCAAATAGAAGCTGCCTTTCACCATAGTCACCACAGGTGGAAATGTGGTGGGTCATACCTGAAGTCATCATGTGTCAGTGTCCAAGGCACATTGCACACTCCCTGGATATTGCTGTTTTTTATTCAAGGTCTAAAGCTCTTTAGTCAGCAGGTGATGAATCTTGCCAGAACTGGGCTCTTCCTTTCAAGGCAGTGAGCTCCTATTTTGCCCAGAATTTGTTTAGAAATGTCTTCTGGAAGCTCAGGCCTGGAATGAGGGCCTCAGAATTCTGCTTGTACTCTATCCTGTTGTGGCTGAGCTGGCGTCCAACATTCAAGAAAAATTCCTCTTTACTTTTCATTCTACTCTCCTTAAGCGGGAGAAAGGAGTCACTTTTATTGCTATGAGCTGCACTGCCTGGGATTGGGGGAGAGATGGTGCAAGCACTGCCTTAGCTGTCCCACCTGGTGTCTCCCTAGATTACATGCCACCCCAGTCCATGGGCTCTAGGTGCCGCTTAGGAGTTGCCTAGGAATTGTAGTCTTTGTGTCCTAGACTGCCTTTTAAAGCCTACCTAGGATTGCAGAGCTCTTCAGCCCCCAGTAATAAGGCTGCTGGGAAACTCAAGATCTGACTGCTGGGATGGGGTGCTTTCCCTCTTGGTATGGCTGGTCCAACTCCTCTCTCCACATGCAAGTGCTGGCTGAACCCAGCGTGACTGTTTTCTCCGCGGTGACAGGGAAGCACTGGGTCTAATGTAAAATATCCCAATTTCTGTGCTTCCCAAAGTACACAGATTCTATTTCTGTGTTGCATGGTGGATGCTGGGGGCTGTGGGAGGGGTGGCATCAGTGATTAAAGACTGTCTCTACTGTCCTCCTCAGTGTCTCTTTCAGGGAGATGAATTTAAAACCAGGGAGTAGGGATTGTTCACCTGATTTTTAGTTTTTGTGATATACTTTTCTGTGTTCAGATAGTTGTTAAAATTTGGTGTTCTAGCAGCAGAAACAAAAGATGCAGACTTCTATTCAACCATCTTGCTCCACCCTCATCAGCTTTTTAGAAAAATGCCATCTTAGTTGCCAGTCTTGATCCTGGACTCTTCAGGATAATCCTGACCTGCTACGGTTCACATTTCCATGTAACTGTGTCAGTGATGATACACTTGAAGAGACTTGCTGCAGGTTTGGTACTGATAGCTACCATCAAAGTGAATCTTTTAATATGATTTAGGGGTCAAGTGTGCGAAAGAGTCTTACTAAAATTACCTTAAAGGTCTAAGGGGCATTCTTTGGCTTTGGGAAAGAAGGATAAGTCTCTGGAAAGGATAAAAATGAAAATGGTCTGTCTCATGTTCCTCTTTCATCTTTCAATCCTGACTTTCTAGCTCAGGTTTCCAAATACCCATTCATAAACTGAAGTTGATTTGTAACCAAATTATTCACATTTTGGTGAGATAAGGAAAATGTATTTATAAATTTCTTTTAGGAAACTATGGTGATGATTAATGATAATCTGGAAAGAAAATAATTGCTTGTCAAAACAAAGTTGTACAATCTTCTGTATATTCATTAAAACTTTTGTGGGACTTTTCCTGGTTCATTATATACAGCTGTTTGGGCACTGCGACTGTAGTTCACCAGAATTTAGACTCACTGAATAGGACAATTATCTCTGCCCTATAGTCCAGGGTCTAGACAGATGCTAATAGCAATTTTCCAGCCTAGTAGATTTCATTTTTTTTGTTCTTTTTTTGGGTAAATTTCAACTTGTATAGTCTAGATTCAGTGAGTATATGTGCAGGTTTGTAACATGGGTAAAAAATATTACCCATGATGCTGAGGTTTGGGGTACAGATGACTGTGTCAGTCAAGTAGTAAGCATAGTTTCCAAATAGGTAGTTTTTTAGCCCTTCTCCTACTCCTTCTCTTTCTCCTCTAGTATTCTCTAGTGTCTGTTGCTCCCATCTTCATGTCAGTGTGTACCCAAGGTTTAGCTCCCACTTGTAAGTGAGAACACGCAGTATTTGGTTTTCTGTGTCTGCATTAATTCACTTAGAATAATGGCCTCCAGCTGCTTCCATGTTGCTGCAAAAGACATAATTACATCATTATTATTTTTACAACTTTTATAAACATGTTTTATTTGTTTTTCTTATACCATCAGACCTGAAACTACTGACTGTCATTTCCCTCTATCAGAAAAATCAATATAAAACACATACTGGTGCTTCTTTTAAAAAATAGCAATTTAAAAGGTAGTAGCTAGAGGCATTTGATGTCTTTTCCTTCTAAAAAAACATTCAAGCTGTAGGAAAACATGGCACCAAGAGTGTTTTGATTATTCATTAGAGATTTTCATCAGTACCTGTACCAGTTTACATGACAATACAGGAATTCAAGGATTAATGAGATCAAGAATTAATGAAGCAAGATTCAAGGATTAATGAGAGACAACGTACGTGTCATAAGGAATAATACATAGTACCAATCCTTAAAGTCATTGTCTCAGTGTAACTGTTAAGTGTTCAAAAAGATGCCTAAGCACAGAAGGAGCCATCCAGATTACATCCCATATTTGTTGCATATCTTTGAAAAACTGCCAATCAAAGCTGAATTTTGCATTTTGGCTTTGTGCTGCACAGTATCAGTTGCTACTCAATGTTAAGCTCCCACTTATAAGTGATAATATGTAGTACTTGAATTTCTTTTCCTGTATTAATTCTCTTAGGGTAATGGCCTCTAGCTCTATCCATGTTGCTGCAAAGGGCGTGATTTCGTTCTTTTTAATGACTGCATAGTATTCCATGGTATATTTACCACATTTTTCTTTTTTATTATTTATTTTTATTTCAATAGTTTTTTGGGAATAGGTGGTTTTGGTTGCATAGATAAGTTCTTTAGTGGTAATTTCTGAGATTTTGGTGCACTTGTCACCCTAACAGTGTACACTGTACCCAGTGTATAGTCTTTTATCTCTCACCCCTCTCTCAAACTTCCCCCAAAGTCTCCAAAGTCAATTATATCATTCTTACGCCTTTGCATCCTCATAGCTTAGCTCTCACTTATACTTGATAACATAGAATGTTTGGTTTTCCAATCTTGAGTTACTTCACTTAGAATAATAGTCTCTAGCTCCATCCAAGTTGCTGTAAAATGCCATTATTTTATTCCTTTTCTGGCTGAGTAGTATTCCATTCTGTATTTTCACCATATCTTTATCTGCTTGTTGGTTGATGGGCATTTGGGCTGGCTCCATATTTTTGCAGTTGTGAATTGTGCTGCCATAAACATGTGTGCAAGTGTCTTTTTCATATAATTCTTTTCTTCTGGGTAGATACTGAGTAGTGGGAGTGCTGGATCAAATGGTAGTTCTACTTTTAGTTCTTTAAGGAATCTCCACACTGTTTTCTATAGTGGTTGTACAAATTTACATACCCAGCAGCAGTGTAAAATGTTTCCTTTTCACCACATCCATGCCAACACCTATTTTTTTAAATGTTTAAATTATGGCCATTCTTGCAGGAGTAAGGTGGTGGTATCTCATTGTGGCTTTAATTTTATTTCCCTGATCATTAGTGATGAACATTTTTTCATGTTTTTTTCACCATTTGTATATCTTCCTTTGAGAATTTTCTATTCATGTTCTTTGTCCACTGTTTGAAGGGATTATTTGTTTTTTTCTTGCTAATTTGTTTGAGTTCCTTATAGATTCTGCATATTAGTCTTTTGTTGGATGCATAGTTTGCAAAGATTTTCTCTCAGTCTCTGGGGTGTCTGTTTAATTTGCTGATTTATTTCTTTTGTGGTGCAGAAGCTTTTTAGTTAATTAGGTCCCATCTGTTTATCTTTGTTTTTGTTGTATTTGCTTTTGGGTTCTTGATCATAAACTCTTTGCCTAAGCCATTGTCAAGAAGGGGTTTTATGGTGTTATCTTGCAGAATTTTTATGGTTTCAGGTCTTAGATTTAAATCTTTGATTCATCTTGAGTTTATTTTTGTATAAAAATCTACATGTGGCTTGCCAATTATCCCAGCACCATTTGTTCAAAAGTGTGTCCTATCCCTACTTTATGTTTCTGTTTGCTTTGTTAAATATCAGTTGGCTGTAAGTATTTAGCCTTATTTCTGGGTTCTCTATTCTATTCCATTGGTATACAAGCCTATTTTTATACCAGTACCATGTTGTTTTGATAATTACAGCCTTGTAGTATAGTTTGAAGCCAGGTAATGAGATGTCTCTATTTATTTTCTTTGTGCTTAGTCTTGCTTTGGCAATGTGGGCACCTTTTTGGTTCCATATGAATTTTAGGATTTTTTTTCTAGTTCTGTAGAGAGTTACGATGGTAATTTTATGGGAATTGTATTGAATCTGTAGATTGCTTTTGGCAGTATGGTCATTTTCACAATATTGATTCTACCTATCCTTGAGCATGAGATGTGTTTACATTTGTTTGTGTCATTGGTGCTTGCTTTCAGCAGTGTTTTGTAGTTTTCCTTGTAGAGATTTTTCACCTCATTGGCTAGGTATATTCGTAAGTATTTTATGTTTTTTGCAGCTGTTGTAAAAGGGATTGAGTTCTTGATTTGTTTCTCAGCTTTGTCGTTGCTGATGTATAGCAGTGCTACTGATTTGTATACATTGATTTTGTATCTTGAAACTGTACTGAATTCATTTATCAGATCTAGGAGCTTTTTGGATGAGTCTTTAGGTTTTCTAGGTATACTATCATATCATTTGGGAACAGTGACAGTTTGACTTCCTCTTTAGTGATTTGGATGCCCTTTCTTTCTTTCTCTTGTCTGATTGCCCTGGCTAGGAATTCCAGTCCTATGTTGAATAGAAGTTGTAAAACTGGGGATACTTGTCTTATTCCTGTTCTCAGGGAGCATAGTTTCAACTTTTCCCAATTGGGTGTTATGCTGGCTGTGGGTTTGTCATAGATATCTTCTATTACCTTGAGGTATGTCCCTTCTATGCCAGTTTTGCTGAGGGTTTTAATCATAAAGAGATACTGGATATTGTCAAATGCTTTTTCTGCATCTATTGAGATAATCATATGATTTTTGTTTTTTAATTCTGTTTATGTGATGTATCACATTTATTGACTTGTGTGTGGTAAACCATCCCTGCATCCCTGATTAAAAAAAAAAAACTCACTTGATTGTGGTGCATTATCTTTTTGATATGCTGTTGGATTTGGTTAGCCAGTATTTTGTTAAGGATTTTTGCATATATGTTCATCAGAGATATTGGTCTGCAGTTTTCTTTTTGTTATGTCCTTTCCTGGTTTTGGTATTAGGGTGATACATCATGGCTTCATTTTTGCCATTTTAAATTTAGGGAGAATTCCGTCTTTGCCTTTTGGAATTATTTCAGTAAGATTGGTACCAATTCTATGAATGTCTGATAGAATTCAACTATGAATCTGCCTGGTCCTAGACATTTTTTTGTTGTTGTTGACAACTTTAAAATTACCATTTCAATTTTGCTACTTTTTGGTCTCTTCAGAGTTTCTATTTCTTCCTGATTTAATCTAGGAGGGTTGCATATTTCCAGGAATTTGTCCATCACCTCTAGATTTTCTAGTTTGTGCACGTAAAGGTGTTCATGGTAACCTTGAATGATCTTCTGTATTTTTGTGTTATCAGTTGTGGTATCTTCTGTTTCATTTCTAATTGAGCTTATTTGGATCTTCTCTCTTGTTTTCTTGGTTAATCTAACTAATAGTCTATCAATTTTGTTTATCTTTTCAAAGAACAAGCTTTACGTACCTTTTTTTTGTTATTTCAATTTCATTTATCTCTGATCTCATCTTTGTTATTTCTTTTCTTCTGCTGAGTTTGAGCTTGGTTTGTTCTTGTTTTTCTAGTTCCTTGAGGTGTGTGTGACCTTAGATTGTCTATTTGTGCTCTTCCAGACTTTTGAATATAGAAATTTAATGCTGTGAACTTTCCTCTTAGCAGTGCTTTTGCTGTATTCCAGAGGTTTTCATAAGTTGGGTAACTATTATCATGCCAACTCAAATAAATTTTTAACCTTTATATTCATTTGATTGTTGACCTGAAGATCATTCAAGAACACATTATTTAATTTCCATGTATTTATACAGTTTCCAGGGTTCTTTTTGGGATAAAGAGGATACTTGATATAATTTTGATTTTCTAAAATTTATTGAGACTCATTTTATGGTCTATCACATGGTCTATCTTGGAGAATGTTCCATGTGCTGAGGAAAAGAATGTATATTCTGCAGTTGTTGGGTAGAATGTTCTGTAAAATATCTGTTAAGTCCACTTGTTCTAGAGTATAGTTTTAAGTCCTTTTAACATTTCTTGTAGTGCTGGGTTAGTAGTGGCAAATTCTCTCAGTATTTGTTTGTCTGAGAAAGACTTTGTCCTTTATTTATGAAGCTTTGTTTTGCTGAATACAAAATTATTGGCTGACAATTATTTTGTTTCATTAGGCTAAAGATAGAACCACCATCTCTTCTCGCTTGTAAGGTTTCTTCTGAGAAATCTGATGTTAATCTGATTGGGTTTCCTTTACAGGTTATCTAATGCCTTTGTCTCACAGCTCTTGAGATTCTTTTGTCTTGACTATAGATAATCTGATGACTGTGTGCTCAGGTGATGATCTTTTTGCGGTGAATTTCCCAGGTGTTCTTTGAGCTCCTTGTATTTGGATGTCTAGATTTCTAGCAAGGCCATGGAATTTTTCCTCAATTATTCTCTCAAATAAATTTTCCAAACTTTTCAGTTTCCTCTTCCTCAGGAACACCAGTTATTCTTAAGTTTGGACATTTAACATAATCTCAAATAGTTGTGGACTTTTGCATTTTTTAAAATTCTTTTTCTTTGTCTTTGGATTAATTTGAATGCCTTGTCTTCAAGCTTTGAAATTTTTTCTTCTGCTTGTTTAAGTCTATTAGTGTAACTTTCCACTACATTTTGTATTTCTCTAAGTTTGTCCTTCATTTCAAGAAGTTGTGATTATTTTTTCTTTATGATATATATTTCTCTGGAGAATTTTTTATCCATAACCTGTATTTTTTTTTTTCCTTCAAAATTTAGGTTGGTTTTCACCTTTCTCTGGTATCTTTTTGAATAGCTTAATAATCAGCATTTTAAATTCTTCATCTTGCAATTCAGAGATTTCTTCTTGGTTTGGATCCATTGCTGGGGAGCTGGTGTGATCTTTTTGAGGAGTATTGTAGAATGCTGTTTGGTTATATTATCGTAATCACTTTGCTGGTTTCTTCTCAGTAGGGTAATGTATTTCAGTGGAAAGGTCTGAAATACAAGGCCTACTCTTCAGATTGTCCTGTCTCATGGAGTGATCCCTTCATGTGGTGCTCTTTCCCTTTCCCTAGGAATGAGGCTTCCTGAGAGCTGGATTGCAGTGATTGTTATTGCTCTTCTGGATCTAGCCACCTAATGGGGCTAACAGGCTCCAGGCTGGTGCTGGGGAATGTCTGCAAAGTCCTGTTTGCAAAGTGCTGTTATGTGGTCCAACTTCAGGTCCCCCAGCCATGGATACCAGCACCTGCTCTGGTGGAGGTTGCAGGAGAGTGAAGTAGATTCTCTTAGATTCCTTGGTTGTAGATATTTTTAGTGTGCTGGCTTTCTCAAGTTCTGATTATGCTAGCAGTGAAGCTGTCATGTAGACACACTCAGGACCCCTGTTAGCCAGGATGTTGCAAGCATTGGAATTAGGTATTGTCTTATCCTTCCTGGTATCAGGGTTATTTTGTCATGAGTTGCTGTAATGATCTGAGTTGGTTGGCCTTCAGCCAGGAGGTGGCACTTTTAAGAGAACACCAGCTGTGGTAGTAGTCGGGGGTTGCGGGGGTGGGGCGCAAATCTTGCCCTAAATTAGTCAGTGTAAGTATTTTGGTTTCTAAGGCAATGGGCGGGGCCATAGAGCTCCCAAGAATTTTTATCTTTTGAGTTTGACTATGAGAGCAATAGAGAAGTACCATCAGGTGGGGGCAAGGTTAGAAAGTCTCTTACTATTATTGTGTGATTTTCTAAGTATCTCAAGACTCTAAGAGTGTGTTACGTGAATCTGGGTTCTCCAGTGTTGAGTGCATATATATTTAAGATTATTAAGTCTTCTTGTTGAATTGAATGCTTTGTCATGTAATGCCATGCCATTCTTTGTCCTTTTTGATCATTGTTGGTTTAAAGATTATTTTTTCTGAAATAAGAGTAGCAACCATTGCTGTCTTTTTTTGTTTTCCATTTGCTAGACAGATTTTTCTCCAGCTCTTTACTGTGAGCCTGTGAGTGTCCTTGCATGTAAGATGAATCTCTTGAAGACGTCATACAGTTGGGTCTTGCTTCGTTACTCACTTGACACTCTGCCTTTTAAGTGGGGTGTATGGTCCATTTATATTCAACGTTAATGTTGATATTGGTGGATTTGATCTTATTATCATACTGTTAACTGGCTGTTATGTACACTTGACTCTGTAGTTGCTTTATAGTGTCAGTGCTCTATGTACTTAATTGTGTTTTTGTGGTGGCCTGTAATGGTCTTCTTTTTACCATATTTAGCACTCTCTTAAGCACTTTTTCTCAGGCCATTTTGGTGGTAATAAATTGCCCTACCATGTTCTTGTCTAGAAAGGATTTTATCTCTCCTTTACTTATGAAACTTAATTTGGCTGGATAGGTTTTATTCATTTTTTAGATAATTTTTTCTTTATTTTGGTCTGAGTTGTTTCAAAGAACTGGTCATCAAGCTCTGAGATTCTTTTTTTCCTCAGATTAGTGTACTCTGCTGTTCATACTTCCAATTGTGTTATCAAAAATATGCAGTGCTTTACAAATGTTCATGTCATCCTCACACAGAGGCCATGCTAACCTTCTCTGTGTTGTTCCAATGTTATTAATAGTGTATGTGCTGCTAAGGTGGGTACTACATTCTTTTTCACAGCTGTGTAGTATTCCATGCACCATATTTTCATTATCTACTGCCACTGTTGATGGGCACCTAGGTTGGATCTGTATATTTGCTGTTGTGAGTAGTGCTGTAGTGAACATACAAGTGTATGTGTCTTTGGTAGAATGATTTATTTTCCTTTTGGTATATACCCAGTAATGGGATGACTGGGTCAAATGGTAATTCTGTTTTCAGTTCTTTGAGAAAATTTCAAACTGCTTTCCATAATGGATGCACTAGTTTATATTTCCACAGTATATAAGCATTTCCCTTTCTCCACACCCAGCATCTGTTATTTTTTGACTTTTCAGTAATAGTCATTCTGACTAGTGTAACTCATTGTGGTTTTGATTCCCCTTTCTTTGATGATTAGTGATATTCATATGTGTATCGGTCATCTGCATGTCTTCTTTTGAGAAGTGTCTGTTCATGCCCTTTGCCCATTTTTATTAAGGTTATTATTCTTTTGCTTGTTGAATTGTTTAAGTTCCTTATAGATTCTGGAAATTAGACCTTTGTCAGATGCAATGTTTGCAAATATTTTATCCCATTGTGTAGGTTGTCTCTTTTCTCTGTTGATAGTTTCTTTTGCTGTGCAGAAGCTCTTTAGTTTAATTAGATACCACTTGTCAATTTTTGTTTTCATTACAACTGCTTTTGAGGACTTAATCATAAATTCTTTGCTAAATATCATAAATTCTTTGCTAAATAAATATCCAGAAGGATATTTTCTAAGTTTTCTTCTAGGATTTTTACAGTTTGAGGTCTTCCATTTAAATCTTCAATCAATCTGAATTAAGTTTTGTATATGGCGAAAGGTAGCGGTCCAGTTTCATTCTTCTGCATATGGCTAAGCAGTTATCTTAGTACCATTTATTGGACAGGGAATCCTTTTTTCATTGTTTATCTTTGCAGGTTTGTTGAATATCCGATGGCTGTGTGTGTGTGGCTTTATTTCTCATTTCTCTATTCTCTTTCTTTGTTCTATATGTGTCTTTTTGTACCAGTATTAGGTTGCTTTGGTTACTGTAGCCTTATAGTACAATATAGTTCATATTCAGGTAATGTGATGAATCTGGGTTTGTTCTTTTTGTGTAGGTTTGTATTGGCTATTTGACCTCTTTTTTGGTTCTGTATGAATTTTAGAATAGTTATTTCTAATTATTTGAAAATTGATGTTAGTTTAATAGGGATATTGTTAAGTTTGTAGATGCTTTGGGCAGTATGGCCATTTTAGCAATATTGATTCTTCCAATTTGTAAGTATGGAATGTTTTTCCATTTATTTACATCATCTCTGATTTCTTTCAGCAATGTTTTTAAGTTCCCATTGTAGAGATCTTTCACCTATTTGGTTAGGTGTATTTCTAGATATTTTATTATTTTTTGGTGGCTATTAGAAATATAATTGCATTCTTAATTTGGCTCTCAACTTGAATGTTATTGGTATATAGAAATGCTACTGACTTTCGTACGTTGATTTTGTATCCTGGAACTTTACTGAAGATGTTTATCAGTTCCAGGAGCCTTTTGGCAGTCTTTAGGATTTTCTAGGTATAGGATTACATCATTAGTGAAGAGACATAGTTTGACTTTTTCTTTTCTTATTTGGATGCCTTTTTTTCTGGTGCGTGATTGCTCTTGCCATCACTTACAGTGCTATGTTGAATAGGAAAGGTGAGAGAGGATATCCCTGTCTTCTGCCAGTTCTCAAGGGGGAAATCTTCCAGCTTTTCCTACTCAGTATGATGTTGACTAAGGTTTTGTCATAGATGGCTGTTATTATTTTGAATTATGTTCCTTCATTGCTTAGTTTGTTGAGAGTTATCATGAAAATATGTTAGCTTTTATTAAAAACATTTTCTGTATGTATTGGGATGATTATATGGTTTTTGTTTTTAGTTTTGTATATATGGTGAATCACATTTATTGATTTAATTATGTTGAACCAACTTTGTATGCAAGAAATAAGGCCTACTTCATTATGGTGAATTAACTTTTTGACGTGCTGCTGGATTCTGTTTGCTAGTATTTTGTTGGGGATTTTCGCATCTATATTCATCATGAATACTGGTCTATATTTTTCTTTTTGTGTTGTGTCTTTGACAGATCTTGCTATCAGGGTGATTCTGGCTTCATAGAATTAGTTAGGGTGGAGTCTCTCCTTTACAATTGTTTAGAATAGTTTCAGCAATATTCTTACCAGCTCTTCTTTGTATGTTTGTATATTTTGGCTGTGAATCCGTCTGGTCAAGGGTTTTATTATCTTTGGTAGGTTTTTTATTACTGATTTAATTTCTGAAGTCAATGTTGATATGTTCGGGATTTCAAGTTCTTTTCAATTCAGTCTTTGCAGGTTGTGTGTTTCCAGGAATTTGTCCATTTCCTCTAGATTTTCTAATTTGTGTGAATAGAAGGGTTCATAATAGTTTATGAGAATCCTTTGTATTTCTGTGAGATCAGTCGTTATTTCTGATTCTGCATGTTTGGGTTTTCTCTCGTTTTTTCCTGTGTTAATCTAGCTAGTGGTTAATTGATCTTGTTTATTTTTTCTTTCAGAGAACCCACTTTTATTTGATCCTTTGCATGAATTTTTGCCTCTCAATTTTGTTCAGTCTTACTCCAATTATAGTTATTTGTTTTCTTCTGCTAGCTTTGGGATTATTTTGTTCTTGTTTTCCAAATTGCTCTGGATCTACTATTAGATTGTTAAATTGAGGTCTTTCTAAGGTGTGTGTACTACTTTTTAGATGTCTATTAGGTCCAGTTGTGCAAGTGTTGAATTTATGTCCAGAGTTACCTTGTCAGTTTTCTGCCTCAATGATCTGTCCAATCCTGTCAGTGGGATGGTGAAATTCCACACTATTATTATGTGGCCATGTAAATACTTTTGAAGGTCTAAAAGTACTTGTTTTATGAATCTGGGTTGACCAACGTTTGGTACATATGTATTTAGAATTGCTAAGTCTTTTTGTTGTATTGAACCCTTTATCATTATATATTACATTTCTTTATCTGTTTTTACTCTTGGTTTAAAGTCTGTTTTGGCTGATATAAGAATGGTGACCCCTGATCTGTTTTTATTTTCTGTTTCCATAATAGGAGCATGTACGTAAATTTGTTTTTGTGGTAGCAAGTATCTTTCTTTCATTTCCATGTTTAGAACTCCCTTAAGAACCTCTTATGAGACTGGTGTAGTGGTAATGAATCCCCTTAGCATTTGCTTGTCTGAAAAAAATTTTATTTCTCCTTCTCTTATGAAGCTTATTTTGGGGAGAAATGAAATTCTTGGTTAGAATTTCTTTTCTTTAGGGATGCTGAGAATAGGCCTCTAGTCTATTCTGGCTGTCAGGTTTCTGCTGAGAAGACCATTGTTAGTCTGACGGGGTTCCCCTTGTATGTGATCTGACCATTTTGTCTAGCTGCCTTTAAGATTTCTTCTTTAGCTTTGACCTTGGACAGTCTGGTATCTATATGCCTTTGTGATGTTTGCTTTGCATTGTATATCATAGGTGTTCTCTCAGTTTCTTGTGTTTGGATGTCTACCTCTATAGCAAGATAAAATAAATTTTGTTGGATTATTGCCTTAAATATGTATTCCAGTTTGTTTACTTTTTCTCCTTCTCTCACAGGTATGCCAGTAAGTCTTAGGTTTCATTGTCTTAAAATTTTCAAAAAACTTTTGACTGAATGTGCCAGTTTGAAGAACCAGTTAAAGCTCTGAGTTTTTTCAATTCCAGAAGTTCTAATGCATTTCTTTTTTAGATGCTTAGCTCTTCCTTCTTTTCCTGAATCATTGAGAAGTTTCTCTGTGTTGGTTTTTAACTTTGTTTTGGTTCTCATTAAGCTTTCTTGCAATCCATGCTTCACATTTTCTGTCATTTTTGAGTTTTTATTTTCTTTAGGGACCACTGCTCCAGAGCTGATGTCACAATATTCAGATTTTTCATGATGACAGAACTCTTGCCCTTGTTCCTTCTCATCTGGAGACACTGGCACTTCCAATTTATGTAATAATTTCCATGTGCCTTTCTTTCCTTGTAACGTTATTGTTTTCTTTCCCTCCTTTTCCTCTTTGCCTGTGAGGTGTGACTGTAGAGAATGTTGGGTAGAGTCTTTTGGCTTTGCTTCTACAGTCCTATGCACTTCTGTCAGCAGGTTTTATATTGGGCTGTGCAGCTTGACCTATAGGCCAGTAGATGGCGCTTACAGATAAGAACTAGCTATGGCCAATGTGGATGAGTGTATACTGGATCTTTGTTTACTGGGAGACGCTCTCTGTTGAGAGCCAGCTTCAGGCAGTGGGCTGACCCGTGAAGTGAACAGTGGTCTGAGCTTCCTGATAAAGCCTGTAGGAGGGGATGAAAATAGGGAGGGCCAGATTAGGCAGGCCTGTCTGCAGATTCCCTGATGGCAAGCACAACCACTAGCACTAAGAGGTCCAGTGAGTAGCCACCAAGTTTTCGTAAGTGTACATAGGCATGGAGCTGGGGAAATAGGAAATCTCTTTGGCTTCAAGTCTCTGCATGAGGGTGGGGCAGCCTAAACTCCTGTTCCAGAGGAATGGGTGTTCCAGATGCCTGGAGATCTTCCTGGGCGTGGAGCATAGAGGGTCCTGCTGCACCACAATCTCTGCACAGGAAGGGTGGGGAGACTCGGGCTGCTAATCCACATAGGCAGGTGCTCCAAATGCTGGAGACATGCCCGGGCATGGAGCAAAGAGGTCCTCACTTCACCACTACAGTCTCTGCGAAGGGGAGTTCAGGCTGCTGATCCAGGTGGGTGGGTACTCTGAATGCCAAGAGATTCTTAGCAGAGTTTATTACTTTCAGACCGTATAATTACTGTCAGAAATACCATAAATGGCAGGGCATGCTGTGTACTATGATTCCAGGGTGGTGCCTTTTATATGATAGTCTAATTTAGTCTCTATGTTAATGGAATCCCTGGAGTTGTGCAGGGCCCTGCTTTCCCAAACTTACATGGCAGCCTTCATACTGTTGAGGTCACTGTGGCCATGATGTGACTCCCAACTTTCCCATAATTAACTGCTTCTGGCTCCAGGCTATTTTGTATTTACTGATGTTTTCTAGAGCCGGTTTATTTCTATGACTTATTTAGAATCCAGTATTTGTTCACCACTAAAAATACTGTCTTTATGACCAAGAAGAGTAAATGTTGGACAGCAGTGTTAGATATGATGATCGCACTGTTTATTTTTGAAGTGTTTAGAGATAAATCTTGATAGAGGCAAAATGAAGAGTAAAAGGAATTTGGCCTAAGGATTGCTACCTGTGTGACCTTGAGCAAGATGCTTAACTCTTTAGAGCCCTTAATTTTGTTGTATACAGAATAGAGATAATAATGTAATTGCTTTTCTTTTGGTGAAGATTAAATGAGATAATAGATGTAAAGTGTTTGAAACAGGGTCTAACACTTATTAGCAGTATGTATTAGCTGCTCAAAAGTTGTAAGTTGTCTTGTTATCATCCTTTTTATCTTGATTGTTGAAGTTTTTAAATTTGATACATTAAAAATTTCTTTTTTGGGGGTATAGTAAGTCTTTTATCATTATGCAGTGTTCCTTTCTGTATTTAGTAATTTACTTTCTTTTCTCTGAAGTCTACTTTATCTGCTATTCATATAGCTATACAGCTTTTTTGTGATTGGTGTTTTCATGGTATATATATTTTTCTTCTATTTACTTTTTACCTACCTTTATCAGTATATTTGAAATGAATTTCTTGTAGACAGCAGATAGCTGACTCATTTTTGAACTATATTCTGGTAATTTCTGTTTTTTTTTAATATAAAGCATTTATATTTTAATTGGTATCTTTAAACCCTTCATATTTAATGTAATTTCGATGTCAGGATTTAAGGCTGCCACTTTATTGTCTTGTTTGTCTTGTTTTTGTTTCTCTCTTTCTCTCTTCTTACCTTTCCGTGGGTTACTGAAGTAATTTCAGTGTTACATTTTTCCTTATCTGTAGTGTGCATATATTTTCTTTGTATATGTTTTAAAAATAGTTTTCTTAGTGATTGCTCTAGAGATTACCCTATATTCCAGTTTAAAGTTGCACTAAATTGTATACATGAAGCTCAAATCAACATACTCCAAATCTGCTTCACATTTTCCTCCCATCCTACTGGACTGTGGGGAGAGAAAAGTAGACATTCGGTGATACGTATAAGCCTTCTCAAGTAAGTGCGTAAGTTAAATAATTGAGTGTGTATTTTAAACTAGAAAAATATATGTCATTGTAAAAATAAAGGGAAACTCCTTACTCCTTATTTGCTGTTTCCCATTCTTTTTGTTACTTATCTACACATAATCATATGAAAATTCTTCTGTTATTTTTTATTTTTTATTTTTTGCCGATGGAGTGTCACTCTTATCACCCAGGCTGGAGTGCAGTGGCGCAATCCTGGATCACTGCAACCTCTGCCTCCCGGGTTCAAGTGATTCTCCTGCCTCAGCCTCCCAAGTAGCTGGAACTACTGGCATGTGCCACTATACCAGCTGGTTTTTTTATTTGTTGTTTTCTTTTTCTTTTTCTTTTTTTTTTTTTTCCAGACAGAATCTCACTCTGTCATCAGGCTGGAGTGCAGTGGCACAATCTTGGCTCACTGTAACCTCCATCTCCTGGGTTCAAGCAATTCTTTTGCCTCAGCCTCCCGAGTAGCTGGGACTACAGGTGCATGTCACCATGCCCAGCTAACTTTTGTATTTTTAGTAGAGGCAATGTTTCGCCATGTTGGTCAGGATGGTCTTGATCTCTTGAGCTCGTGATCTGCCTGCCTCAGCCTCCCAAAGTGCTGGGATTACAGGTGTGGGTCACCACGACCAGCCTAAATAGAATTTTTTATTAGATTTATTTTCAGTGTTCAAGAGGCAGGGCATTGGCAGATTTCATGACCAAATATTAGAACCATGACAACTCAGGAAACAGAGTCTATTTCTTCTAAGTACCACCTATTTAGAGTCAGAAGGAACCTCCCGTGAATTTTGTAGGAATTATTTCCTTGCTTTAAAAAGTATCATCACAACCTTCTGTGCCTTAGTAAACAAAATAGTCCATTTTTTTTGCCTGTTTTTGAACTATATACAAATGGAAACATATATTTATATTGCTTTGTATTTTGATGGTTTTTGTTCAGTATTATAGCTATGAAATTCCTTCATGTGGTTTTGAGTAGATATAAATCAACAGGAAAAAGAAATAGCTCAATAGGCAAATTGGAAAAAGACTTAAATGGACATTTCAAAAAGAAGGAAATGCATTGGTTAAAAGTTATATTTAAAAATATACCACCTCATTTATAATCAGGAACATGCAAATGAAAACCACTATGTAATACATCCACCAGATTAAAAAAAAAAAAATGGAGCAACACTATATGTGAGGATAAAGAGCAGTAAGAATTTTTTTTTTTTTTTTTGGTGGGTAAATTGTGTAATTTCATAGGAAGACTGTCCTGTTTACTGTCTGCCCTCTGTTTGGGGGCATCCATGCGCAGACACAAGCACAGCAGTAAGCAGGACTTGCCAAGTCTGTGGCCATGTATTTGCCCCTTTGTGTAATGAAGATGCAAGGACTTCAGAATAAGCTCATTTTATTGTTATTAGTATTACGCTTTAAGTTCTGGGATACATGTGCAGAACGTGCACCTTGTTACATAGGTATACACATGCCATGGTTGTTTGCTGCACCCATCGACCTGTCATCTACATTACGTATTGAGAGCAGTAAGAATTTTTATATACTACTGATAGGTGCAAACTTCAGTACAACCATTTTGGAAAATCCCCCTGGCATAATGCTGGGTAATATACCAGAAATTCCTCTTTTCTGTATATAATATAGAAACACTGGGATATATGTAAATCAAGATTCTTGTGCAAGAATATTTATAATAATAATTTTCACAGTTGCTCCAAATGGGAAGGAACTGGATAAATTAATTGTAGTAGATTCATAAATAGAAAACCATACGGCAACAAAAATCAGCAAGCTACCTGCACTTTAGATTTCTGTGAATCAAATTTATTGCTTTCTTGTCCATTTCATCAGCTTTCTACTGTATCTAGTGATATTTTGGGAATTTACTTGAACTAACATAAACTGTACAAATTTTTTATTTTGCATATTTTGAACCTGATGGCTTACCATATATATACTAACATCTTAAATCAAATGTTTTATGGCATTTATTTCAGCTCAAAGAACAAAGCAAAGTAGAAAAATGTAGTGCTGGGTTCATTGGCTCTCAACAGGTCAGCACAGTGCAGTCCTGCCTGACATGCACTATGACCCATTTGCCTTTCCAAAAGGTCACTGGGAATTTCAGAAAATAAAATGCAGGCAGACATCAAACTAGTAGGAAGAATTCAATGGAAAGGGAGAACACCAGCCAATTTGGCATTATTTTGAGAAGCTATACCTATACTTTTTTTTTTAAAACTTGTGATAGGGCATAAAAGCTGGTGAATGGGTTTTAAACTCTTAGAGTCTCCCTCTCTCTTTCTTTTCCTTTCTTTCTTTCTTTTTTTTTTAACCATGAAGAGTTGAAGAGGAATGGGGAAAAGGTAAGTGCTCCCTCCCTAGCCCCTCAAAATCCGGTGGAGCACTAAGCATTCTACAGCTGGTTTATACTTAGAAGATTTCGTGCAAAGCTTATGGAAAGTAACCTGATACTACACCATAGCTTTCTTCAACATCAGTCTACAACTGTTCCAACAGCAGTGCATGTTTTCAGGGATGGTTTTATGTAACTAGGCATTGCTGTCTGGCAAAGCTCTGACAGGGTGCCTCCTCAAGTTCTAACTAATTAGTGTTAGAGATAGTAGTAGGAGCAATTTGCTCACCTGCTTTTGATAGCATTTGCTAAGTTTTCTAGGCATAAGTACCAGATTTAAATGGCAGCATACCAGGATTATAGGCATATTGGAGAATTTCAATTATATTTCCAAGGGAGAATTTGGCTTTCAAACTCAAGCTTCCATTTGTCTCAAAGTATAAAATCACTGTACTGCATAGTAAATTTGTTGTAGTGCCTTCTGAAAGGGAGGAAATTCAGACTATTAAATGAAGATTCACAGAATTGTCTACTAGGAGATGCTCCAATAACTGTCTGCCTGATCTTATACCCTCTCCTTTGCTTGATCCAAGGTCCGCTCCTCAGCCTGCTTGACTGAGACATCTGTAGTTAATCTGAGTTCACTTAGTGCTCCCCTTCTGGAGTGGAGGGTTTAACATTAGTTTACCAAGTCTGATCTTGACACTTATGGATAAGTCTCCTGCAATATGGACCAAGGTTTCTTAGGTCCTGAGTGTTTGCTCAGTGTTGGATTTTAGGTCACCATATCCTCGTCAGTCACTGGGTGTTCACTTTTCCCATCTGTAAAATGAAGAAATGGGACTACATGGCTCTTACATCTGGATTGGTTAACTTAGACCTGAGCTTGTCTTTGGGCATGAGGCTTTTTCTTTTTATTTATTTTTGATGGAGTTTCGCTCTTGTTGCCCAGGTGGGACTGCCATGGCTCCATCTCGGCTCACTGTAACCTCCGCCTCCAGGTTCAAGGAATTCTCCTGCCTCAGCCTCCCAAGTAGCTGGAATTACAGCGTGCACCACCATGCCCAGCTAATTTTGTATTTTTAGTAGAGACAAGGTTTCTCCATGTTGGTCAGGCTGGTCTCAAACTCCTGACCTCAGATGGTCCGCTGGCCTCAGCCTCCCAAAGTGCTGGGGTTACAGGCCTGAACCACCATGCCCAGCCCTGACATGAGGCTCTTTACTCCTGTCTTTGCGATGCTAAGTTCTTCCATTCAGACTGAGACTTGTCAGACTGGAAAAATACTCTTAAGGAGCAAAATCCCCTGATATTCTGGCTTATCTTGGTGAAACATTTCATTTCATAAAGATCCAGCAAGTCTTGCACTAGAGTATATCCTGAATATTCACAAAGACAGCTAACATGGACAACAGTTTAAAGTGTTACTTACTATTTTTAAGATTGGGAGTTCCTAACTTTAGGCCCATGGACTATGAAATTTGTGTCTGTGTATATGTGCATGCACACATTTTTATTGTCTTTTGGAAAAGAGGGTCTGGCGCTTTTGTCAGTGTCTTTACTGAAAGACTTGAGAACCTCTGAATTGAGGTGTGAGTTTTTTGCATATTAGAAAGGCTTACGTTTAGACACAGTTTCTAAATTTAGTTAATGAACTGTATATTGAGCATATGGAGACATATGTTAAGCAAAAATCTTCCTACTTTCTTTTCAAACTTCAGTATTTTAATGTAGCAAATATTTTCATAATTGAATTTATTTCCCATCAGTATTGGTTTCTATCTCCACTCCATTTTCCTTCCCTGCCTTACCTCTTTCTTCCTCTTTCCCATTGTTTCTTTGACCTTCTTTATTCTTTTCTTCTTATTCTATTCCCTCTCTCTCCTCCCCATCCAGTTTTCTATATCTCTATTCACAAATGGTTTTACAGCAGAAATGACACTTTCTTCACTATTGTATTCTCAGTCCCCAGGAGACTTCCTGGTATATAGTAATATGCCATTTAGTAAATGAAAACATGAATGAAGCATCCAGAATGGATGCTGTTCTTATTCTATCAATTATGAGGCAATCAGATTGCATCTAGGAGAGTGTTGAAAGTGTTTTTCAAGAAGGGTTCTGAGTGATCTGTGGATCAAGAAAGTGAGATTTGCTAAAAGTCTTTCCATGTATGAGAAAATACCCTGGGTTTTGAGATGTTTATTGTGGTCGCCAGTTTCCAAGATGGCCTCTAACGGCTTCTGCCTGTATTCACAACCTTTTGAATCCCTTCCATTGTATCTAATGTTCTCTAATATTCACACCCTTTTGTGCCCCCTTCCCATTGTATCAGCATCGGACTGTGTGACCAATAGTGTACAGGAGACTGATGGTATGTCACTTCTGCAATAAGTAACTAATACAGTTGTTGAAATGACATGTTTGGGTGGTGACAGACAAGTTAATGATCTGATATTAGCTCATGAAGCTGAAGAACATCTACTTTTGCTTTTGCTGATTAATACTCAGGTTGGGGCAGTCACAAATCTCACAACTATGTTATGACCTTGAGGAAATAACTTCCCTCTTTGGAATTTCTTTTTATCATATGTATAATGAAAAACATAGATATTCTAATACTATGTAATTTTTCTAGTATAGTGTGTGTGGAATTTTATCAGTTTTTTGATTGAAAACCTGAATTACTGGAAAAGAGGAGCACCTTCTTTAATAGATATTATATTCATTGATGTTGACTCTGAATTTTAAGTTTGGCTTAATGTGCTTTGAGAACTTCTTGAGAGTCTAATATCTTGCTGATATTTTTGATGGGTGAAATTATTTTGTTTAAAACATAGAGTAAAAAAAAGGGGAAAAAAGAAAAATGGCATAGGGTTGATCACACCATTTCATGAGTTTATGTGGCATGACTTTTAATTTTTTTTATTTCAATAGGTTTTTGGGGAACGGGTGGTATTTGGTTACATGACTAAGTTCTTTAGTGGTGACTTGTATGATTTTGGTGCACCCATCACACAAGCAGTGTACACTGTACCCAATGTGTAGTCTTTTATTCCTCACCCGACTCCCACCCTTTCCCTGAGTTCCCAAAGTCCAATGTATCATTCTTATACCTTTGCATCCTTATAGCTTAGCTCCCACATATGAGTGAGACTATCTGATGTTTGGTTTTCCATTTCTGAGTTACTTCATTTAGAATAATAGTCTCCAATTTTATCCAGGTTGCTGCAGATGCCATTATTTCTTTTGCTTTGCAGAAGCTTTTTAGTTTAATTAAGTCCCATCTATTTATCTTTGTTTGTTGCATTTGCTTTTGGGTTCTTGATAATGAAGTCTTTGCCTAAGCCAATGTCTAAAAGGGTTTTTCCAGTGTTATCCTCTAGAATTTTTATGGTTTCGGGTCTCAGATTTAGGTTTTTGATCCATTTTTAGTTGATTTTTGTTGTATAAGGTGAGAGATGAAGATCGAGATTCCTCCTTCATGTGACTTGCCAATTATCTCAGCACCATTTGTTGAATAGGGTATCATTTTCCCACTTTATGTTTCTGTTTGTTTTGTCAAAGATCAGTTGGCTATAAGTATTTGGCTTTATTTCTTGTTTACCCCTCTATTCTGTTCCATTGGTGAATGTGCCTGTTTTTATACCAGTACCATGCTGTTTTGGTAACTATAGCCTGGTAGTATAGTTTGAAGTTGAGCAATGGGTTGTCTCCATTTTTTTCTTTTTGCTTAGTCTTGCTTTGACTATGTGAGCTCTTTTTTGGTTCTATATGAATTTTAGGATTTTTTTTCTAGTTCTGTCAAGAATGATGGTGGTTATTTTGATGGCGATTGCATTTAATTTGTAGATTGCATTTGGCAGTATGGCCATTTTCACAATATTCATTCTACCCATCCCTGAGCATGGATCGTGTTTCCATTTGTTTGTGTCATCTGTTATTTCATTCAGCAATGATTTGTAGTTTTACTTGTAGAGACTTTTGACCTCCTTCACTAGGTATATTCCTAAGTATTTTGTTTTTTGCTATTGTAATTGCTATTGTAAAAGGGGTTGAGTTCTTGATTTGATTCTCAGCTTGTTTGCTGTTGGTGTGTAGTAGAGCTCCTGATTTATCTACATTAATTTTGTATCCTAAAACTTTGCTGAATTCATCTACTAGCTTTAGGAGCTTATTAGATGAGTCTTTAGGGTTTTCTAGGTATACAATCATACCATAAACAAGCAGCGACAGTTTGACTTCTTCTTTACCAATTTGAATGCCCTTTATTTCTTTCTCTTGCCTGATTGCTCTGACTAGGACTTCCAGTACTATGTTGAATAGAAGTGGTGAAAATGGGCATCCTTGTCTTGATTCAGTTCTCAGGGACAATGCTTTCAACTTTTCCCCATTCAGTATAATGTTGGCTGTGTGTTTGTCATAGATGGTTTTTATTACCTTAAGTTATGTCCATTCTATGCCAATTTTGCGAAGGGTTTTTACCATACAGGGATGCTGGATTTTGTCAAATGCTTTTTCTGCATCTATTGAAATGATCTGGTGATTTTTGTTTTTAATTCTGTTTATGTGGTGTATCACATTTATTAACTTGTGGATGTTAAATCATCCCTGCATCCCTGGTATGAAACCAACTTGATCACGGTGGATTATCCTTTTGATATGCTGTTGGATTCGATTAGCTAGTGTTTTGTGCTCTTTCAGACTTTTTGATGTAGACATTTAATACTATGAACTTTCCTCTTATCACTGCTTTTGCTGTATCCCAGAGGTTTTGATAGGTTGTGTCATTGTTATCGTTCAAAGAATTTTTAAATTTCCATCTTGATTTTATTATTTTCTCAATGAATATTCAGTGGCAGGTTATTTAATTTCCATGTATTTGCATGGTTTTGAGGGTTCCTTTTGGAGTTAATTTCCAATTTTGTTCCACTGTGGTCTGAAAGAGTACTTGATATAATTTTGATTTTCTTAAATTTACTGAGACTTGTTTTGTACCCCATCATATGGTCTGTCTTGGAGAATGCCCCATGTGCTGATGAATAGAATGTATCATCTGCAGTGGTTGAGTAGAATGTTCTGTAAATATCTGTTAAGTCAATTTGTCATAGGGTATAGTTTAAAAAAATCCATTGTTTCTTTGTTGACTTTCTATCTTGATGACCTGTCTAGTGCTGTCAGTGGAGTATTAAATTCTCCCACTATTATTCTTTTGCCATCTATCTCATTTCTTAGTTCCAGTAGTAATTGTTTTATAAACTTTGGAGCTCCAGTGTTAGATGCATATATATTTAGAATTGTGATATTTTACTGTTAGACTAGTCCTTTTATTATTATAAAATGTCCTTCTTTGTCTTTTTAAAGTGTTGTTGCTTTAAAGTTTGTTTTGCCTGATACAAGAATAGTTACTCCTGCTCACTTTTGGTGTCCATTTTCATGGAATATCTTTTTCTACTCCTTTGCCTTAAGTTTATGTGAGTCCTTATGTGTTAGGTGAGTCTCCAGAATACAGTAGAAACTTGGTTGATGAATTCTTAACTGTTTTGCCATTCTGTATCATTTAAGTAGAGCATTTAGGCCATTTACATTCAACATTAGTTTTGAGATATGAGGTGCTATTCTATTCATTGTGCTATTTGTTGCCTGAATACTGTTTTATAATTGTGTTATTGTTATATAGGTCCTGTGAGATTTATCCTTTAAGGAGGTTCTATTTTGGTGTATTTTGAGGATTTGTTTCAAAATTTAGAGATTCTTTTAGCCATTCTTGTAATGCCAGCTTGATAGTGGTGAATTCTCTCAGCATTTGTTTCAAAAAGACTGTATCTTATCTTTTATGAAGCTTAGTTTTGCTAGATACAAAATTTTTGCTGATAATTTTTTTGTTTAAAGGGGCTAAAAATAGGACCCCCAAACCATTCTAGCTTGTAGGGTTTCTGCTGAGAAATCTGCTGTTACTCTGATAGGTTTTCCTTTATAGGTTACCTGGTGCTTTTGCTCATAGCTCTTAAGAATTTTTCCTTTGTCTTTGCGTTAGATAACTTGATGACTATATGTCTAGGTGATGATCTTTCTGCAGTGAATTTCCCAGGTGTTCTTTGAGCTTCTTGTATTTGGATGTCTAGATCTCTAGCAGGGCCAGACTTTTCCTTGATTATTCCCCCAAATATGGTTTCTAGACTTTTGGATTTCTCTTCTTCCTGAGGAACACCAATTATGTTTAGGTTTGAACACTTAACCTAGTCCCAAACTTCTTGGAGGCTTTGTTCATTTTGTAATTTCTTTTTTCTTTGTCTTTGGTGTATTTGATTAATTCAAAAGCCTCATCTTCAAGCTCTGAAGTTTTTTCTTCTGCTTGTCCAATTACAGTTCTGAGACTTCCCAGTGCATTTTGCATTTTTCTATGTGTGTCCTTGATTTCAAGAAGTTGTGATAGTTTTTCATTTATGCTATTTCACTGAAGAATTTTTCTTTCATATCCTGTGTCATGTTTTTGATTTCTTTAAGTTGGAGTTCACCTTTCTCTGGTGCCTCCTTGATTAGCTTAATACTTGACTTTCTGAATTCTTTTTCTGGCAGTTCAGAGCTTTCATCTTGGTTTGGATTCATTGCTGGTGAGCTGGTGTAATCTTTTGTACTGTTAAATAATCTTGTTTTGTCCTATTACCAGACTTGTTTTCCTAGTTCCTTCTCATTTGGGTAGACTATGTCAGAGGGAAGATCTGGGACTCAAGGGCTGCTGTTGAGATTCTTTTGTCCCACATAGTGTTCCCTTGATATGGTGTTCTCCCCCTTCCCCTAGGGATGGGGCTTTCTGAGAGCTGAACTGTAGTGATTGTTTTTGCTCTTCTGACTCTAGCCACCCAGCAGAGCTACTGGCCCTGGGCTGGTACTGGGGAGTGTCTGCAGAGTCCTGTGATGTGATCCATCTTCAGGTCTTTCAGCCGTGGATACCAGCACCTGCTCCACCGGAGGTAGCAGGGGAGTGAAGTGGACTCTGTGAGGGACCTTGGTTGTATTTTTGTTTAGTGCACTGGTTTTGTTTTGGTTGGCCTACAGCCAGGAGGTGGGGCTTTCAAGAGTGCATCAGCTATGGTACTATAGGAAGGAAGCAAACTCGCCCCAGGGTTGCCGGGTTACATATTCAGGTTTCTTAGGCAGTGGGAAGGGCCATAGAACTCCCAAGAGATTATGTCTTTTGTCTTCAGCAACCAGGGTGGGTAGAGAAAGACTACCAGGTGAGGGCAGGGATAGGTATGTCTGAGGTCACAGCTGCTGTGGGGAATTGGGGAGTGGTTCCCAGTCCAATGGAGTTATGTTCCCAGGTAGATTATGGCTGCCTCTGCTGAGTTACGCGAGTCACCAGGGAAGTAGGCGAAAGCTGGCAGTCACAGGCCTCACCCTGATCCCATGCAGCCTGTTGTCCTAAAGGCTGGTCTCACTCCCACTGTGTCCCCCCTACAGCACTCAGTCTATTTACACGCAGCTGGTGACCAGGGCTGATAACTTGCCCCAGACCATCAGCTTCCCTTCTGAGAAAGCAAGCTGACTCAGTTTTTGGGCATCTCAGTGAGCCTGTAGCAGGGATCCACTTCCTTCAAAGGGTCTGTGGATTCTCTCAGCTTTCATGGTATGTTGCTGTGGTAGTTCTGGGAGCAAAAGTTCACTATGTGAGTCTTCACGTGCTGCTCTGTCTGAATAGGAGCTGCAAGGACTGCCTGCTGTCTGCCATCTTATCCCCTCAATAAATCACCTGGAACTTTCTATTCTACCTATATCTAAATGTGTATCTTTTTCTGTATCTGATTTTATAGCTATATATGACATGTAGTCTGTCCTTAGAAATCCCATCCACTGATGATATCATTATTATAATTGCGGGAAATTTCTTGTAAATTTTAGTAGGCAATCTTTGTTATACGGACATCTGTTAATCTGTGTATTTTAGGAAGTTTCACCAGAGTGAAGCATTCATCTGCTATTTACAGATAAACAAATCAAAATGAACATAACTTGCAACATCATTTTTTAAGACTTGAAAAGCCTTATCAATAAATGATACTGTTGTCCTGGAATGTGTGCAGTGTAAATGCGTTTTGTGCCAGCCATACATTAGACTCTCACAAGGGCAAGGGAAATTGAAACTGTCTTTCTAATGGATCATAAATCTTGAAAATGATTTGAATTCATGGATTAAATGTCAGCTTTGGAAGCATTTGCTGATTTATCTTGAATCTTAAAGAACATTTCTATGACAAATCAAATTAGTACATTTTCATATTCTGGATTATAGTTTTCCAGAATGATATTCTTCAAAGAAATAATATGACATGTTAATTTTTTCCCGGTTAGATGATGATGATGACGATGATGACGATGATGTTGATGAAGCTTCTCTTTGTTAATTAGAAGACCCTTGGAGACTAGACGATGTATGAAGCTAAGTGTTGAATTAGAATTAGAGAGATTATAATTTAAATAATAGATTGCACCTCAGAAACACCAAATTGAATCACTTAGTGAGTGGCTAACTTAGTGGCACTGGTGTGACTGAAGTAAAATCAGAGATTTTATGTAATTTCTTTAGTGTTTCTCTCTTCTACTTACCATTCCTATGAAGGAAATTATGATTACTTTTTTGACTTGGGATACTTTGGCAACTTTAGTGTGTCTCTTTTTATCCAAGTTCAAATTACAAGCATTCTATGAAAAGAGCAGCTTCCCTTTTGGTGCAGGAAATTGCTCTAGGCCTGGCCTCTCATCCTTTCATTCAAAATCTTTAACTTTCTTTGAGTCCCTCATCTCTTCACACATTTATACCGTCTCTTTTGTCTGAGTCTCCACAGACTGATAATGTTTTCCCTGGGTGATGGTCATCCTTGGGATAAAGAAATATGAAATACAAGGAATATTTCATACTCCTTGATTCCCACTTTGTAGTCTGAGGAAAAGTTATGCCCCATCTATGTCTGACACTTACTCAGATACCTTCTGAGCCAAAACGCAGTGCTCTCCTGTACAGCTTAAATAAGCGGATAGGCTGAGCTAATGGGTTTGTTCCATGACCAAATGACCATCGTGCAATTTTAGGAAAACTTAGGGGATGATACACATTTCCTTCAGTAGTTGGGATTTTAGAAACAGTCCAAGTCTTGGTGATAATGTATTATAAAGGTTGTTAGTTTTTGTAACATAGGTTTAGGCTCAGGAATTCAGGTGCTCTGTGGAGTTTTAAAGAAAAGGGGTGAATTTTGTCTTCAATTGATTGTAAAAGACCACATTGAGATGTATGACACATGACACTTTGGCCAGACTTTCATGGTTAATTAGGTGTCATCAGCTTTCTGCCCTTCAATAGAATACTCTAGTTTTCATGCTTTCAGAGGTAGTGGTTTCTGTTGCTTTTTTGTCAAGAGTATCTTAACTTTCACATGTACGATCACTTGATGACCGTAATGTTATTTTACTTTCTTCTACATAGGGAGACCTGATAATGATCTCTGTCTTCATAAAGCCAGAATGGCACAGGTAGTCAGGCTTATAAGTGCTGGTTCTCATCTTTTTAGTGGAGAAACATTAAGCTACATAGATTTTCCTATCCTTGATATCTGAGCTTATATCCTCATCTTTAGAAAATTGTGAACTTGCATTCTTTCCTTGATTCACATGAAGATTAGACCATTGTGATTAAATTTCTTGTGTGCCTGTATTGTTATAGCATCTCTCTGTTATTTGATATTCTGTCAATTGTAACTTTTTTTCTGATGGAAATGTGATATTATTTATTTGTACAGTTTATTAGGGTATAGTTGATATACCAAAATGGTGCACATTCAATGTATACAAGTTGATGAGTTTGGCCATATGCATACACCTGTAAAACCATCATTACTATCAGAGTAATCAACATACACAACGCCTTCCAAAGTTTTCTTGTGCCCCTTTCTTTTAAGAACTCTTTACTAACCAGCATTTCTCCTCTAATGTGGAGCAAGCTGACTGATTTACAGATTATTTATTGCACGTAGTTTCTTCTGTCTTGGTGTCACATCACCTCTTATCACTACTGCATTCATTCATTCATTCATTCATTCATTCATTCATTCATTCATAACTACATATCACACATCTACAATACCCCAGGCACCATTCTAACTTCTGGGAATACACTAGTGAGTGAAATAGATGAAACCACCTGCTATCATGGCACTTACAGTGGCAGCTGCAACTCATTTAATATAACCTCTGCTCCTGCCCTTTTTTTCTTTTGACCTAAGAGTTTCAATCTCAAGTTCTTCCTGTAATCGCTTACTTCAACTGCTAGATTCTCTATGAGATTGCCTCTCTTCCACCAGCCAGGCTCTACCATAAAGGACATTAAGTGTAGGTTCCTAAACTGCCATGAATATGGAAGACATGTTCTTGGTGTTTCAGTTTATCAATTTGAAATGCATTTTCTAGATAGAAGCATTAAAACAATATAAAAAACAATGATGAGGGTCTCTAGTATTATTAGTATGTTTCTTCAGCTACATTTTGAGTTAAAAATATTTGTTTGAACTGCCCTGTGCCCTAAGCACTGTTTTTACAAATGCATCCCTGGTTTCCAACCAGATATTTTTCAAACAGACTGGTGGAACCTGAGTTGTCAGCTGGAAATTTCTTGTGCAATCATAATTCAAGATTGTAATGGTGACCTTGGATCTCTTTAACATTCAGACTTGGCTTTTGAATGAAAAAGGAATGATTACCTTTTCTTTCATCTATTTTTAGATTTATTTTTCTATATTGTATTTCTTTAAAGAATAATAATCTTCTATGCAGGATAGATAGAATAACTCAATTGATCACTCCCCACTAAAGCCTCTATCATTTGACCAGATAAGATAACAAAAAGTTTATTGTACTCAAGAGCCTCCTTTGGTAAAATAGAAACCTGTGATTCTAGGTTATCTTTGAAACTTGGGAAAAGTAAGAGAGATGAATTGTTTCATCTTTGTCTGAACACCCTCTCAAGAAAAAAAATACTTTTTGAAAAATGAGATAAAATGGTGTCTAGTGAGTCATGATTTCAGGTTAGTCCAAGTCCCAGGCACTCAGGAGGGTCTACTTTGTGTGTCTCACATAACAGTACACATTCATAGGACTCCTTCAGTTCCCCGAGTGTAGTCAAATTATCTGTTACCTAATCTGTTCAGTGGCCTCATCAGACCATACAAGAAGGGAAGGAGGCACAGCCACCTTAAAAGCAGCACCTGGGCATTACGGGAAGCTTCCAGCTACTGAGCTGAAGCCACCGATGCCTCTCTTCTCCCTTTTCATTACTGTCTGTGTTTAGATTGTGGGAATGTATGTAGAGAATATGCATTGAGGATCATGGACTTTATGAATGAAAAGGGGTTGATGGTGAAACTTGGACTTCAGGAGCCTCTTTGTTTTTGCTAAGCTTTCCTGGGCAAAAGCTCTGGAGAGAAACAAAGGAAGGAGGGACTGGCAGGGTTGAAATCCCTTTTACTTAGACTATTGCTTGTTCTCTGTTTCTCATTGCAGGCTGCAGTGTGGTGTGCAGTCTGAAACAGAAAAGTTACAGATCTTCTGTTAGGGCACCTTGAAGTTGGTGGACATTAGGCTTGGACAAAAGAAGCTCTGGTTCTCGTGTAGAAGCATAAAATCTGGAGTCAGGTTCTGAGCAATTTCACTTCTAAAAATTTATCCTAAGGAAATAATGCTGATGGGGGACTAGGACTTTTCTGTCAATCTGTAGAAATACTGCCAGGGTCAGAAATAGAGTGCAGTGGTTATGTGTATGCTCTGGAACTGAAATGTCTCAAGTTCAAGTTTAGTTCTGTAGTTTACTGAATGTGAGACCTTGACCATATTGTTTAACTTCTTTTTGTCTCAGTTTACTTCATTTCTAAAGGGAAGATTTTCATTGTATCTATTTCTTAGGATTTGGGTATGCATTAAATTAGTTGAAAGTTGTAAATTGCCTACCACAATGCATTCCACATAAACTGAATAAACATTAACTATTATTATTATTATCATCAGGTGGCTTATCACAGCATCATTTATAAGAATAAAAAATTGAAATGACATAAATATCTATTTTAATAGACAAAAGAAACCATTATATAATGATTCTTCATATAATGTGAGACTTTACAGCTATTAAAGCTGATGTTTCATAAGACTCTTTAATGGCATGGAAAAATATTGCTTAATGGAAAAAACAAGTTACAGATATTATTCTTAGGGCAAGTCCATTTGTTAAGCATATTATGTAGATACATACAGAAAAAGTAGATGGAGAGTATACACACACAGTGTTAGCCATACAATCACAGATGACTTTTCCTTTTGTCCTTAGTTTTGTTTTCTGTCATAAACAAGTGTTAAATTTGCAATCAGAGAAAAGCATATGTATTTTATTAGAGCAACAATTTGTTTTCAGAAATTTAATCTGTCTATAAAATCGGAATAAAAGTAATGCCCATGTCATAGGATTGTTGTCAGAGTTTTCAACACATTGGTTCTTCTTCACCCTGGCCTGCTGGCCCACCTGATAGAATGAGCCCAGTAATCATCTTCCAGCACATTCTCCTGACTTACTTGCTTCATATCATTTCTCCCTCTCTGAAATTAAGCTTGTTTATTTGTATTTTTTTTTTCTTTTTATCTTTTCTCTCTGAAATGAAAACTCCCTATCTGAGGGATCTTATCAGTCTTGTTCACAGCTGAAGTGTTAGAATATTGCTTGGTAGCTCAGGTATTCAATAATTGTTGAATGAATAATGAATATCAGTAAGTTTTGCAAGTGCTCTAGAAAAATGTTAACTGCTGTTATTAGAAACAGTGATGTATTTCACTCCGCATGCCTCAAAAAACTAGATCAAAAAGCTTTTCTCCAGTGCAGTGAATATGTAAAATGCCATATCAGTAGCATCTAAGTGCTACTCCATGCCTTACTCCAGGCTTACTACATGCCTGGCCATGTTTTCAGGAATAAAATAGTTATCTAGTTTAACTACTTGCCCTTGTTATCTTGTGTAATCCTCACAGCAATAATACGAGGTCTGTTACTTCCTTGTTTACAAGTTCTGCAATTTTGCAAATGAGGTAAAAAGCATAAGAAAGTCAAATAACTTGCTCAAGTTCACACAACTAATAGAACATAGATTAGGATTGACACCCAGGGAATCTGGCTCTTATTTTGTGCTTGTAATCACTACCCTATAATACCAGTGCCAGGGATCTCTAAAAATTATCTGTATGTGGAATTATGCATACATTTGTGTATGCAGACTCAAGTCCTCAGGTGATTGCCAGTTCAGAGTCAGGTCAAGTTGTTTGGTAATATCAAAAGAGAAACAAATTGTGAAAATTTAAAATGTGAAGAATAAAAAGAATAAATCAATAAACCAAACTTAATTCTATAAGTGAAAGCTGCTTTTAAGCATAAAATACTAAAGAATCTCTTTTTATTGATCTCAAATGTCTCGAATTCAAAACTAATCTTGGAAATATTTTATATTCAAAGGTTAATGGCTTAAATATGTAAAGGGCACTTAAAAAGCAACAGAAAATGACTAATACTCTAAAAAGAAAAAGGAAATGGGTATACTGAAACAGAAAATAAGAAATGCAAATGACTTAAATACATGAGGAAATGTTTATGTTTACTATTCAAAAAATTAAGGCAAATTAATACAACGCTGCCATTGTTGTCAAACAAATTGTTAAGCTTTACAAAAAGTATAATTTTTGGCCAGGCCTGGTGGCTCACGCTTGTAATCTTAGCACTTTGGGAGGCCGAGGTGAGGAGATCATGAGGTTAGGAGTTGAAGACCAGCCTGGTCAACATGGTGAAACCCCATCTCTACTAAAAATACAAAAAATTAGCCAGGTGTGGTGGTGCACGCCTGTAATCCCAGCTACTCGGGAGGCTGAGGCAGGAGAATGACTTGAAGCCAGGAGGCAGAGGTTGTGGTGAGTGGAGATCGCACCATTGAACTCTGGCATGGGCAACAGTGCAACACTCCATCTCAAAAAATAAAAAAAATTATATGTATATATATATATATATAATGTTTTATGCTGGCAGGGACTAAGGAAATGGTCTCCCCTCATAAATGTCTAGGGGTATCAATTAGGATAGATTTTATGGCAACTAATTTGTCTTATTATTTTAATAATCCTAAAACATCCATATCCTATGCCTCATTAGTTTTTCTTTGAGGAAATAATCAGAGATGCATAAAGTATTTTTACTCATCCTAGTTTTATTTATAATTATTTACAAATGAGAGAGAGAGTTCTTGACCAGCAAATTAACTGATAAATAATTTAATAAATAATTGTATATATTTAAAAATGTTTTCAATCTACTAGAATACTGCTTATGATTAAAAGCTGTGTGAAGAAAAAAAGCAGGGACCTAACTACCAAAATCATATTAAAATGCATATGCATGAATAAAAAAAGTATGGATGGATTTTCAACAAAGCACCCACCGTAGTTTCTTCTGAATACAAGATTGTCTGCTTTTACTTTTATTCTTTGTTGTTTTTTCTGTATTTCCTATTGGTTTAAACAATGATCAGAAAAATAAGCATTATTAAAAATAAATGTACAGCACTAAATGATAGTATGTTACTGATTTTCCTCAGCACAAAGTCCATTTTAACAGTAGCTTTATACCAAGAAGCAGAACTCTTGTAAATACAGATTTAAAGACATTAAACTTTGAGATTCCTGCCAATTAAAAGGAAAAAAAATGTTAGAGTATGAAAAACAGCATGGAAGTTCCTCAAAAAGTTAAAACAAACAAACAAAACTATCATACAATCCAGCAATCCCACTCCTGGATATACATCCCAAATAAATAAAATAAGTATCTTGAAAACATGTCTGCATTTCCATGTTCATTTCAGCTTCATTCATAATAGCCAAGACATGGAAACTACCTAAATGGCCATTGATGAATGAATAGATAAAGAAATTGTGGTATATTTGTACCACTGAATATTATTCAGCCATAAAAAGGACTAAAATCCTGCCATTTGCAGCAAAGTGGATAAACATTGAGGGCATTATGCTAAGTGAAATAAGTCAGACAGAGAAAGACAAATATTATACGCGTTCACTTACATGTGGAGTCTGAAAAAGTCAAACTCACAGAAGCAGAGAGATGAAAAGTTATTGCCAAAGGCTGGAGGTTGGGGGAAATGAGGATATATTGATCAAAGAATACAAACTTTCAGTTATAAGATAAATAAATTCTGGGGATCTCATGTATCCCATGGGTGGTGGTGGATGTGTTAATTTGATTGTGATAATTATATATGTATATCAAATCACATGGTAAACCTTGAATATATATAATGTTCGTTTGTCACTTAAATACTAAAATGCAAAAATAAAAAAGTTTAGTAATTCAAGACCGAAAAATGACAAATTCAGGCATTCCAAATGTACTTAGAATTTTATGGAAGTGTTATAGCGAAAATAAAAGAACAAAAACAAAGAAAGAAATTCCTTCTGGAATCTGCAGAGAATTTTTTCATGTAGTTAGATACCATATAGTCACTGTATTGGGGTGGTAGGGGGGAGTCTTTTCAGTCTATTATTAAATACCTTTTCTGCCTCATTGCTTTCTTTTTAAAGCTTCATTGCTTTTATCCCAGTTTTAAACACCATTGTTACCTCTGTTCTGCCAAAAGTTAATGCACCATTTATATACGATCTCTTCCTGTGGCCTACCATTCATCTTAACTATATAGCTCACACATGCAAGCATGTGAGTAGATGGCCCATCCACCTGCACAGGTTTCAGCTCATCACATATTTCTTTCTGATCTTTGAGGGCTGTCTGGTTCTGCTCCCAAGATACTGGCTTTTCATTCTCTGTTTTTCCTTTTTAAATCATTTGTGCCTATTTCTTGTTTTAATTGGTTACTACTGTGTTAAAAATAATTTGGCAGTTGGAATAGCAAGAATAAATC
The DNA here is from genome assembly GCF_002776525.5 of Piliocolobus tephrosceles. Lineage (NCBI taxonomy): Eukaryota > Metazoa > Chordata > Mammalia > Primates > Cercopithecidae > Piliocolobus > Piliocolobus tephrosceles. The sequence continues at coordinate 147,402,722 of NC_045435.1, read as the reverse complement.
TCCTGATTTTGTCCTGACTGATTTTTATATCAGCTAGGGTAGATTAAGTTATACTACGGTAACAAACAATCCCCAAATCTGTGGCTTAAAACAATGAAGGTTTATATTCTTGCTTATACCTCATGTCTATTGTAGATTAGCAAGGGCCTCTGCTTACATAATCTTTTAACTCTAAACCCTGGTACATAGAGCAGCCATCATTTGGAATATTGTTACTTGGTCTGGCAGAGGAAGATAAAACCATACAGCACCCCACACTGGCAATTAAGTGCTCTGGCCATGAATTGACACATCTCAGCTTTGCTTATACCTCAATAGACAGAACTAGTTCCATCACTCCACCCAACAACTGAGGGTTGGGGCCAAAAATAGCCCAGAAAGTAGAGAGCTGGGAATAGTTAAGAAGCAGAATCTATAGCTACTTACTTCTTTTTCTAAAATGAAATATTTTTGAGACTGCTTTGAGTGATTGTTGAGAGCCAGTTGCCCCTATTTAAACACACGTGTGCATATCAGATTTTAACAAAACCAGCGAGAAGTTTGATCATCTGCTGGGTGTCAGATACTGTGCTGGGTGCTGGGGACACACAAGTGAATATAATGAAACACAGCTTCAAAAACCAACCAGTCTCGTTGGGAAAAAGAAGCATCAAACTGAGTAACTATAAAGCCACCTATGTCAAGTGCTTTAAAAGAGGTATGAACCAAATTGCATGGAAGCACAAAGTACAATGAAACCTATGTAAGCCCCGTCCATTCAGGCATTATTGACAAAAGATGGATTTTTCATGGGAAACAGAATGGGGACCTCAGCCCTCTACATTTATTTCACCACTTCCTCCTGTACATACATCTACATGTAACCCACACATCAGGTGTCCCCTTGAGAGGTAGATGAGTTTGAATTGAGCCGACAACTCGGGGTCTAGGGAAAAAGCCAAATCCAATTATAGGATTGCTGCAACTTTTAAGGAAGCTTGCATTCTCCTTGTCATCCCCCTTTTTTTTCCCCCCTGTGGGTTCTGCTTCCTTCACTGTGTTTCATATTATGTTACTCCCAAATGTGATCTGCAGCTCATTTGATTTCCACAAAAGAAGCAATTTATACCAAACCTTGTTTGTAGAATAGGCTTCACAGAACATTTGGTGGGAAGAGTGGAGCAGTAAAAAGAGAGACATGCATTCTGCAACACAGTCAACTTCAAATGAAATACGAAACCATTCTGAAAATGTCCCGAAACCAACACAGCATAGGAAGGAGCCCCAGTGGCCCTTCCCTCTACTTAGTCTCTTCTCCCCATCTTGGGGTCTTTTCTTTCCCTCCTTTCTCTTTTCTCTTTCTGATTTATTTATTTTTGGTACCAATTAGAAGAGGCTAGATTATTGTTGCAGTAATAGGCAATCTCCTGAATTGTATTGGTTTAAAATAACAAAGGGTTATTTCTTGCTCACATTACAAGTCTATTGTTGATTATTGGGGGCTCTGTTTCATAGCATCCCGGTACATCAAAAGCAAAAGAAATGTTTGTATTTACATGGCATAATGTACTGCTCACCTTTTGAGGCCAGGGTTCTAGCCAAACCTAAATCCTTGTGAATTTACTTTATCCTGACAGAATTCTCATAGTATTTTCCCACATCAACATAGTTACATCTCTGAGATAACCTCTGATGCCAGCTGTTTAGATAATGTATTTTTCTTAAGTATCAATTTACAATATATACCTGTTTACAGGACTGGTACGGTCCCCTCTTTTGGAAGTCTGGGGAGGAGACTTGAGCCAGAAGAAAGCACATTTAGCAGCTTAGATAATAAAATATGCATGGAGATCTATCTAAACATTGGTTTCCCAAGTACTGGACCTTTGCTGTTACAGGTTTTTTACTTTGGAATGTCCTTCAACTTGATTGTCCTGTGGCTGGCTCTTTCTTAAATTGAGTTCAGTCTAAACTTAAATGTTGCTTGTTCAGAGAAGTTTTTCCTGAATGCCATACCTAAAAAAGATGCTCTATCTCCCTATACATAGATATCCCATATTATTGTCATTAAGGGATTTATTTTCATCTGAAATCATCTTGTTTATCTATGTTTTACTTATTTACTATTTTCCCCCACTAAAATAAACTCCATAAGGACAGGAATCTTGTTATTCTTACCTATCCTTCTATTACATCTCTTAGAATAGTTCCTGACACATAGTAGTTACTCAACAAAATTTGTTGCGTAAATGAACGTTTGTTGCATAAATGTTCCTCTGGGCAGCCGTGTAATTAAAACACATATGTCATGATCTCTTTTTGTTTTTGCTTTGAAATGAAGATTTACTCGAGCTTACGAATTTACAGCTTAAAAGAAAATAAAAAATCTCCAGATCCCCAAACTACTTAGGCCAAAAGGAAAGTTAAACCTGGAGGCTGAGTCATGCAACACTGCCTCCCAGTGTTGGAAGCTAGCTGCTACTAGCATTGTGCATTAGACAGACCCCCAAGGAAATTTTTTAAAGGATTTATTGGTGAAATTGATGAAATTTAAATATAATCAATATATTAGAAAATAATGGTGCACAAATGTTTTCTAGTTTTGATAATTGTACCTTGATAAAGTGACATATGTGCAACTTATTCTTTTTAAAAATTATTATTTTTTTCAGTTTTCCTATTTTTATTATTATACTTTAAGTTCTAGGGTACATGTGCGCAATGTGCAGGTTTGTTACATATGTATACATGTGCCATGTTGGTGTGCTGCACCCATTAACTCATAATTTACATTAGGTATATCTCCTAATGCTATCCCTCCCCACTACCCCCACCCCACGACAGACCCCGGTGTGTGATGTTCCCTACCCTGTGTCGAAGTGTTCTCATTGTTCAGTTCCCACCTACGAGTGAGAACATGTGGTGTTTGGTTTTCTGTCCTGGCAATAGTTTGCTCAGAATGATGGTTTCCAGCTTCATCCATGTCCCTACAAAGGACATGAACTCATCCTTTTTGATGGCTGCATAGTATTCCATGGTGTATATGTGCCACATTTCCTTAATCCAGTCTATCATTGATGGACATTTGGGTTGGTTCCAAGTCTTTGCTATTGTGAGTAGTGCCACAATAAACATATATGTGCGTGTGTCTTTATAGTACCATGATTTATAATCCTTTGGGTATATGCCCAGTAATGGCATGACTGGGTCAAATGGTGTTTCTAGCTCTAGATCCTTGAGGAATCGCCACACTGTGTTCCATAATGTTTGAACTAGTTTACAGTCCCACCAACAGTGTAAAAGTGTTCCTATTTCTCCACATCCTCTCCAGCACCTATTGTTTCTTGACTTTTTAATGATCGCCATTCTGACTGGTATGAGATGGTATCTCATTGTGGTTTTGATTTGCATTTCTCTGATGGCCAGTGATGAGCATTTTTTCATGTGTCAGCTGCATACATGTCTTCTTTTGAGAAGTGTCTGTTCATATCCTTTGTCCACTTTTTGATGGGGTTGTTTGATTTTTTTCTTTAAGAATGTATTAAGTTCTTTGAAGGTTCTGGATATTAGCCCTTTGTCAGATGGGTAGATTACAAAAATTTTCTCCCATTCTGTAGGTTGCCTGTTCACTCTGATGGTAGTTTCTTTTGCTGTGCAGAAGCTCTTTAATTTAATTAGATCCCATTTGTCAATTTTGGCTTTTGTTGCCATTGCTTTTGGTGTTTTAGTCATGAAGTCCTTGCCCATGCCTATGTCCTGAATGGTATTGCCTAGATTTTCTTCTAGGGTTTTTATGGTTTTAGGTCTAGCATTTAAGTCTCTAATCCATCTTGAATTAATTTTTGTATAAGGTGTAAGGAAGCAATCCAGTTTCAGCTTTCTACATGTGGCTAGCGAGTTTTCCCAACACCATTTATTAAATAGGGAATTCTTTCCCCATTTCTTGTTTCTGTCAAGTTTGTCAAAGATCAGGTGGTTGTGGATGTGTGGTATTATTTCCGAGGGCTCTATTCTGTTCCATTGGTCTATATCTCTGTTTCGGTACCAGTACCATGCTGTTTTGATTACTGTAGCTTTGTAGTGTAGTTTGAAGTCAGGTAGCATGACACCTCCAGCTTTGTTCTTTTGGCTTAGGTTTGTCTTGGCAATGCAGGCTCTTTTTTTGATTCCATGTGAACTTTAAAGTAGTTTTTTTCCAATTCTGCGAAGAAAGTCATTGGTAGCTTGATGGGGATGGATGGCATTGAATCTATAAATTACCTTGGGTAGTATGGCCATTTTCATAATATCAGTTCTTCCGATCCATGAGCACGGAATGTTCTTCCATTTGTTTGTCTCCTCTTTTATTTCACTGAGCAGTGGTTTGTAGTCCTCCTTGAAGAGGTTCTTCACATCCCTTATAAGTTGGATTCCTAGGTATTTTATTCTCTTTGAAGCAATTGTGAATGGGAGTTCACTCATGATTTGGCTCTCTGTCTGTTATTGGTGTATAGGAATGCTTGTGATTTTTGCACATTGATTTTGTATCCTGAGACTTTGCTGAAGTTGCTTATCAGCTGAAGGAGATTTTGGGCTGAGACAATGGGGTTTTCTAAATATACAATCATGTTATCTGCAAAAAGGGACAACTTGACTTCCTCTTTTCCTAATTGAATGCTCTTTATTTCTTTCTCTTGCCTGATTGCCCTAGGCAGAACTTCCAACACTATGTTGAATAGGAGTGGTGAGAGAGGGCATCCCTGTCTTGTGCCAGTTTTCAAAGGGAATGTTTCCAGTTTTTGCCCATTCAGTATTATATTGGCTGTGGGTTTGTCATAAATACCTCTTATTGTTTTGAGATATATCCCATCAGTACCTGGTTTTTGAGAGTTTTTAGCATGAAGGACTGTTGAATTTTGTCAAAGGCCTTTTCTGCATCTATTGAGATAATCATGTGGTTTTTGTCTTTGGTTCCGTTTATATGATGGATCACATGAATTGATTTGATTATGTTGAACCAACCTTGCATCCCAAGAATGAAGCCAACTTGATCGTGGTGGATAAGCTTTTTGATGTGCTGTTGGATTCGGTTTGCCAGTATTTTATTGAGGATTTTCGCATTGATGTTCATCAGCGATACTGGTCTAAAATTCTCTTTTTTTGTTGTGTCTCTGCCAGGCTTTGGTATCAGGATGATGTTGGCCTCATAAAATGAATTAGGGAGGATTCGTCTTTTTCTATTGATTGGAATAGTTTCAAAAGGAATGGTACCAGCTCCTCTTTGTATCGCTGGTGGAATTCGCTGTGAATCCATCTGGTATTGGACTTTTTTTGGTTGGTAGGCTATTGATTATTGCCTCAACTTCAGAACCTGTTATTGGTCTATTGAGGGATTCAACTTCTTCCTGGTTTAGTCTTGGGAGGGTGTATGTGTCCAGGAATTTATCCATTTCTTCTAGATTTTGTAGTTTATTTGCATAGAAGTGTTTATAGTATTCTCTGATGGTAGTTTGTATTTCTTTGGGATCGGTGGTGATATCCCCTTTATCAATTTTTATTCCATCTATTTGATTCTTCTCTCTTTTCTTCTTTAGAAGAAAGTTTGCTAAAAGAAAGCTTCTTCTTTAGAAGAAGTTTGCTAAAAGAAAGCTGCTTCTTTAGAAGAAGTCTTGCTAGCAGTCTATCAACTTTGTTGATCATTTCAAAAAACCAGCTCCTGAATTCATTGATTTTGTTTGAAGGGTTTTTTGTGTCTCTCTCTCCTTCAGTTCTGCTCTGATCTTAGTTATTTCTTGCCTTCTCTTAGCTTTTGAATGTGTTTGCTCTTGCTTCTCTAGGTCGTTTAATTGTGATGTCAGGATGTCAATTTTAGATCTTTCCTGCTTTCTCTTTTGGGCATTTAGTGCTATAAATTTCCCTCTACACACCACTTTAAATGTGTCCCAGAGATTCTAGTATATTGTGTCTTTTTTCTCATTGGTTTCAAAGAACATCTTTATTTCTGCCTTCATTTCGTTATGTACCCAGTAGTCATTCAGGAGCAGGTTGTTCAGTTTCCGTGTAGTTGAGTGGTTTTGAGTGAGTTTCTTAATCCTGAGTTCTTGTTTGATTGCACTGTGGTCTGAGAGACAGTTTGTTATCATTTCTGTTCTTGTACATTTGCTGAGGAGTGATTTACTTAAAACTATGTGGTCAATTTTGGAATAAGTGTGATGTGCTGAGAATTACGTATACTCGGTTGATTTGGGGTGGAGAGAGAGTTCTGTTAGGTCTGCGTGATGCAGAGCTGAGTTCAATTCCTTGATATCCTTGTTAGCTTTCTGTCTTGTTGATCTGTCTAATGTTGACAGTGGGGTGTTAAAGTCTCCCATTATTGTTGTGTGGGAGTCTAAGTCTCTTTGTTGGTCTCTAAGGGCTTGCTTTATGAATCTGGGTGCTCCTGTATTGACTACATATATGTTCAGGATAGTTAGCTCTTCTTGTTGAATTGATCCTTTTACCATTATGTAATGGCCTTCTTTGTCTCTTTTGATCTTTATGGGTTTAAAGTGTGTTTTATCAGAGACTAGGATTGCAATCTCTGCTTTTTTTGCTTCACCCCCCCCCCCCCTTTTTTTTTTTTTTTTTTTGCCTTTTTTTGCTTTGCTTTTTTGTTTGGTAGATCTTCCTCCATCTCTTTATTTTGAATCTATGTGTGTCTCTGCACGTGAGATGGGTCTCCTGAATACAGCACAATGATGGGTCTTGACTCTTTATCCAATTTGCCAGTCTGTGTCTTTTAGTGAGAGCTTTTAGCCCATTTACATTTAAGGTTAATGTTGTTATGTGTGAATTTGATCCTGTCATTATGATGATAGCTGGTTATTTTGCTCGTTAGTTGATGCAGTTTCTTCCTAGCATTGATGATCTTTACAATTTGGCATTGTTTTGTAGTGGTTGGTACTGGTTGTTCCTTTCCATGTTTAGTGTTTCCTTCAGGAGCTCTTATAAGGCAGGCCTGGCAGTGACAAAATCTGTCAGCATTTGTTTTTCTGTAAAGGATTTTATTTCTCCTTCACTTATGAAGCTTTGTTTTACTGGATATGAAATTCTGGATTGAAAATTCTTTTCTTTAAGCATGTTGAATATTGGCCCCCACTGTCTTCTGGCTTGTAGAGTTTCTGCCGAGAGATCCGCTGTTAGTCTGGTGGGCTTCCCTTTGTGGGTAATCCAATCTTTCTCTCTGGCTACCCTTAACATTTTTTCCTTGATTTCAACTTTAGTGAATCTGGCAATTATGTGTCTTGGGGTTGTTCTTCTTGAGTATCTCTGTGGTGTTCTCTGTATTTCCTTAATTTGAATGTTGACCTGCCTTGCTAGGTTGGGGAAGTTCTCTTGGATAATATCCTGAAGAGTGTTTTCTAACTTGCTTCCAGTCTCCCTGTCACTTTCAGGTACACTAATCAGACTTAGATTTGGTCTTTTCACATAGTTGCATATTTCTTGGAGGCTGTTTATTTCTTGTTACCCTTTTTTTCTCTAAACTTCTCTTCTTGCTTCATTTCGTTCATTTAATCTTCAATCACTGATACCCTTTTTTCCACTTGATGATATTGGTTACTGAAGCTTGTGCACGCATCATGTAGTTCTCGTGCCATGGTTTTCAGCTCCATCAGGTCATTTAAGTACTTCTTCTCTACACTGTTTATTCTAGTTGGCCATTTGTCTAGTCTTTTTTCAAGGTTTTTAGCTTCTTTGCGATGGGTTTGAACATCCTTTTTTAGCTCAGAGAAGTTTGTTATTACGGATCATCTGAAGCCTTCTTCTCTCAACTAGTCATAGTCAGTCTCCGTCCAACTTTTTTCAGTTGCTGGCACGGAGCTGTGTTCAACCCCCAAGTAAATTCTTTGCTGGCCTCCCATAAACAAGGGCATGCCAATTGTAACTTTACGTCTGCAATCTAAGTCTAGCTCCTAAAACTAATCTGTTTGATTCCACACTGATAATGTTCTTAGAAACGTATTTTCCCAGTTGCAGAACAAAGACAAGAAGGGATCAGTTATTCCTCCACCTACCAGATATGTTTGCATACTTGTTTCTTCCTTTACTCCCCTTTTTCCTTCATTCATCTTATCTTACATAAAATGTAGATTTATTGAGCACTTACTAAAGTCTGACAAGAATGTAACCATTCACTTTACCACCTACCTGTGCCTCTCCCTAAATGTTTTTCTTCACTTTAATAAAATGTATAAACACTAAAATTCCTAAAAACCTCTTCAGAAAAATAGCCACAGATGCCTCTGTAAACCAAGAATAAAAATGGAAGCCCCCCAACCAACTGAATGGGCCCATTTTGTCTGTCAAAGGCATTTCAGAGTAAACTTGAAAATCTAGTTCAGGCCATGATGGAAAGTGGAGGCTGGACTTGCCTAACTATACCTTCTTCTCTTTGGAATTCAGGCACAACTGACCAGCAGTAACATTAAAATGAAGATGTTAAGACTGACAAAACAGACACTTTGTCTCAATAAGACACCAAATTCCAGCCTGACTCTAGTATAGCATCACATGACAGATAGCAGGGCCTGAAAGAAATCAAAGTATTTTACCCCAAAATATATTTGACATGTTTTGAAATGGCCCTTCAAAGCTGTCTCTTGTGGGGAAAATCTATATTCTGTAGAGAATCCTCTTCTCTTTCCAGGTTTTTTTTTCCTGATCCAGGAGAGAATTAACTAAGAGCCTGGCACCTTTTTAGGTTTGATAAGAACTCTGAAGCCTGATACCTAGGAGCTTCATCTGCATGATAAAACCTTGATCTCTGCAAACGCTTATCTTGACCCAAATGTTCCTTTCTGTTGATTCCAGGTCTAGATAATAAATCACTCTTTTAACCAATTGCCAATCAGAAAATCTTTGAATTCACCTGTTACCTGGAAGCTTTGAGTTGTTCTGCCTTTCTGGACCAAACCAATGTACATCTAGAGTCCATTGATACCTTATGTCTCCCTAAAAGGTATAAAACCAAACTGTAGCATGATTACCTTGAGCATGTTCTCAGGATTGTCTAGGGCTATGTCACAGGACATTGGTCACTTATATTTGACTCAGAATCAATGTCTTCAAATATTTAATAGAGTTTGACTCCCTTCCTCCCTCCCTCCCTCCTTCTGTCCCTCTCTCCCGTCCTTCCTTCCTTCCTCCTGCCCTCCCTCCCCTCCCCCCTCCCCTCTCCTTCCCCTCTCCTTCCCTTCCTTTGTTTTTAACTTACTTATTTCTCTCTTCTTATCTTCCGCTTTTTCCCCTCCTTTTATCCTTTCCTTTCTTTCTCCCTTCTTTCCTCTTACTTGTCTATCATCTGTCTATTCTGAAACTTGGTAAATGTTTCTAATCTAGCAAGAAAGACTTGGCTTATTGTTCTCATTAACAAAAAAAATTCATTCAAGAGAAGAGCTGCAGTGTAGAAGACACCCTATTGTACTGGGACCTAGGATATAATTCTAAACTCTGACTGGTTGACTTTGGGCAAATCACTCTCTTGGCCTATCTTTCCTCACCTACAAGAGGAGGAAAGGCTTTTTGAGATTCATCTCATCTCTGAGTTTGTAAGTTTATGAACATTTTAGCAATGACAAGATTTTTAGATTTCTAAGCTTTAATATTTTAAATACTGCAAAAACAGATAGTTTAAGTAGAATATTGCTTTGTGCTCTCTTTCTGAAATACATAACAGATGATACAATAACACATCAATATAAGGTCTATGAGACTCATCTGAAATTGGTCTTTGTGCAGAACAGTCACCCTTCATCCATCATATATATATCCTTCATCCTTCATGCTTCAAATATATCTAGTCAGGAAAAAAAATAAAAAACAAGCATGCTGTTTTTCTAGACACTTGCCTTATTCTCACTGCCTGCAAATTTTGAGCCTAGAAAGCTTTTCAATGAGTTACTGGGAGAAAGATTCATTGTTGGCATATAATAACCAAAGAGCTGTTGATCTAAAAAAGAGATTCAGCTTCCCAGGTTGTATGTGAAATAGCCTTAGCAGTGATGATGATTCTGGTTATGGAAAAATAAATACAGTGAAATTGCAGTGAGAACCATTCCACAGCAAACACAGGTGAGTAAAAGTGGATGGCATTTCAAAACTAAGATATTTTTGCTAAAACCCTAGCATTGGTTAGATATGCTTTCATTTGCATGAAAGAAGCAGGGCAAATGGAGGAAACAGAAGGACAACAAGTCAACAGAAGTATTAGTATGGATAAAAAGAAGTGCCTGGCAGCCTTATACAAAAGATGATCTTTTGTGTTGTTGAATTTTTTGTTTTTTGTTTTTCAATTTTTTAACTTTCAATTTTTTTGGGTATGTAGTAGGTGTATATATTTATGGGGTGCATGAGATGTTTTGATACCGGCGTGCAATGTGTAGTAATCCCATCCTGGAGAATGGGGTATCCATCCCCTCAAGCATTTATCTTTTATGTTATAAACAATCCAATTACACTACTTTAGTTATTTTAAAATGGACAGTTATTATTGACTATAGTCACCCTGTTCATCTATCAAATAGTAGGTCTTATTTATTCTTACTATTTTTTGTACCCATTAACAGTGCTCACTATCCCCAACCCCTCCACAACCCTTCCCAGCCTCTGATAACTATCCTTCCACTCTCTATGTCAGTTCAATTGTTCTGATTCAAAAGATAATCTTTTATTTCAATATGAATGTGTGAAAAAAGTTCATTGTTCTCAGTGTTTTGCGAAGTACACTTTCTTTAGGTATTAAATATTCATGTTTTTGTGTCTAAACCCAGCAGTATATAACTTGGTAGTAATGGAAATGAAACGCCCTCCATCTCAATGCCCACTATTGTCTATCCCCACATACCCAACCAAATAGCCAGATGAAGATTACACGGCTCTATTCCTTCTACTGACTCTCCCAATGTTTCTTTAACCTGGTCTGTTGGGGTTAAAGCAGCAATATATGTATTTTCATGATAAAGTGCTAAATTAAATGTTTCCGGGGATTTCAAAGACTTGAATTAAAAAAAAAAAAAAAAAAAAACTTCTAGAAAACGATATTCTGAAATGCCAATAGATAAAATTTAAAATTTGAAATTAATATTTAATTAAAATATTTAAAGAATGCCATGGAAATTCTCAAAACCTTCTTTTGTTTGAGGCAAATATTGAGCAAAATATTTTTATGTTATAAGACAATATTATCCTGTTATGCTAGGTTTTTTGTTTGTTTGTTTTTGAGATGGAGTCTTGTTCTGTCACCCAGACTGCAGTGTAATGGTGCGGTCTCGGCTCACTGCAACCTCCGCCTCCTGGGTTCAAGCAATTCTCCTGCCTCAGCCTCCTGAGTAGCTGGGATTCCACACACCCACACCATGCCTGGCTGATTTTTGTATTTTTAGTAGAGATGGGGTTTCATCATGTTGGCCAGGCTGGTCTCGAACTCCTGACCTTGTGATCCACCTGCCTCGGCCTCCCAAAGTGCTGGGATTACAGGCGTGAGCCACCGTGCCCTGCTGCTAGTGTTGTTTTTAGTAGTTATTTCAGCAAGAAAATTATTCCAACATCAGTGGAAATGCATTGGTTTTTGTATAAGGTGTTTTTTGAAAAAATTTTTGCCCCGGTCATTTCACAATGCCTTATGGTCATTTTTATATTTACACAAATTTAAAATTTTGTAAATTGTTTTAATATAATTATTGTAAGGTAAATTATTTTATATTTAATAGTTCATGCCTCCCAAAGGAATGGATGAAGGAAGTCTCAGAGGCATATTAAATTATTTGAATTCTTATACAATTTAATGTCTATCATAATAAAATATTTTAAAATAATTCTACATTTGTGTAATGTAGAATTGTGTAAATTTCCTTTAAAATGTATATAAAATGTTTCTTGAATTATAAATATTTCTTCAATCCAAATATTCCAAGTATTTAGAATATAATGTTACTTACTTTTGTTGGTATAATTGAATTATTCTGATGATCAAAATCACATCTGTATGTGAAGTTATTATTTGTGGTAGTTTTAAAACATAGTTGTGAGTTCTTTGGCACCTCTCCCATTGAGAGGTGGCAGCTAAGTCCTCTCTCCTTGAATCTGGATCAGCCCATGACTTCTTCCATTAATATAGTGACCTGGAAGTTATGTGATTTCTAAAGCTGAGTCTTAAGAAACCATGAAGCCTCTTGTTGTCTGCTGAAATACCTGCCCTTGGTGCTCTTAGGCACCATGTAAGAATATCATCAATACTTTGAGACTTCCATGCTCTGAAGGAGCCCAAGCCATGTAGAAAGGCCAGATAAAAGCTAACATTGGAATTAGCTCAGTCCTGCCTTGAGTACATTTTTGCTGAGTCACCAGACATGTGAAGGAAGTCTGTCTATCACGTTAGCCCCCAGTCATTCTGGTCACCCCCTGTTATTGAAATCTTCTCAGCTGAGGAATCAGATGACGTAACTGTCAGATGATAGCCATCCCTGCTGTGCCTTACACTGAATTCTTGACCCCCAAATTCATGAGCATAGAAAATTGATTGCTGCTTTATGCTACTACTTTTGGATTGGCATTTGACACAGCAAAATTTATTATAATTTTTCTGGATGATACATATATTTACATTCTTTCATTACTGCATGTACTTCTAAAATACTCAGACCAGCAAATAAACACATACAATAATATGAAACAGCAGAGCGTTGCTGATTATGCAATATAAACCATTTCTAAATTTACTTTTTCTTTTTATAAAAACATATATTCCTAATATATCCAGGGTATAAAAAATTGCATTAAAAAATTTAGTGTCTCTCCGGATGTTTATATTATTTAGGAAGCATGTGACAGTCTTTTATAGCACTATAAAAAGTGTGTCGGCCATTTCCAAACTCTTTTGAATACGCATCCACCAGTGTATACATGCACAAATTCACAAAGACAAAAAAAAAAAAGAACGAGATGAAAACTGAATAGAAATAGACATTTTCAAAATTTTGCTTGACGCTGCAATTAAATGTCTTGCCAACCTGTCAAAGTACCCATGTCTTACTCCAAAGATCACTGAACTAAACAGTGGATAAAAAGAATGTCCAAATACTTTTGAAGTGGTACAAAAATGTAAGTTAACTATTTGGGCTCATTACCAGTTTCATCCTCTCACACTTATATTGACTTTTGTGATAATCACATCCATTATTTTACAAACTTAGCCTTCAAGAGAGAATAATGAATGGATCATTGACTGAACTGCAGTCAATAGGCTATTATAATTTCCCTCAATACAGCAATATTGAAGAGTCCCAGTTTGTTTGAAAGCTTACAGTTGCTGAACAACTATAAAAAATGAATACACATTATAATGAAGACACTGAGAAAACATTTTGAAAAGTTTAGTAATTAGAAAGTGCAAAAAGTCACAAAACAGGAAAACTATTTTCAAGGTTGTTGATTTAGAATTTGTCTAAGTTCGTGATATATGTTTATGAGGGGCGAGTTTGATTTCGAATCCAGCCTACATTTACTTCATGTTTACTGTATGCTAGATATACTGAATGCTTTATCTCAGTTATTATTTAAACTGCCAGCCTCAGATACCTCTAATCTTTCCTATCCAAAATCATTTATATTGGGAATTTTTTTAAATAAATGAAATAAATGAGATATATTACATTTTAAGGAAACCATATTATGTGATAAAGGTCAGAAAATGTGGCCTGCCTATTCTGTCAATAAAGTTTTACTGAAACACAGCTCATTTGTTTGCATATTGTCTTGCTCTTGTGCTAGAACCGTAGAGCTGAGTAGTTGTGATAGAGATTGTATGGCCTGCAAAGCTTAAAATATATACAATCTGATTCGTTATAGAAAAAACTTGCTGGCCCCTGATTTAAGAGATACACTACACCAACTTCTTTACTTCACTACAGTTTGCACGCAGTCAGGACAGAATACTGTTTCATAATGGGTAGGGTGGCTCAAGTGGTTTGTAAAGAAAAGTAGTACCTTTCACCTAGATAGTGACACTTCAATTGTTATTGATTGACATTATTAACCCAGTCAAGCAAATTAGTACTTCATACTTGAGATAAATCAGGTTAGAAAAATAAAAAAAAAAATCTGTGAGATTATGAAATAGTGTGCATTTAAAACATGTTCTCTGTTGGGTTACTGTAACCGCCCAGTGGGTTGGTTCACCTGGCCTCCTGCCTAGATGTTACCAATGGAAGGTACCAGAGTTACTGGTAGTGAATCCGTATGGGTCTGCAGCAACTTCAGTTCTTGCCTCCTCAGAAGAAATGATTCAACTGAGAAGCATAAGGCAGGAAAACGGACTGAGGCAAGTTTCAGAACTGAAGTTGAGGTTTATTTACAAAGGCTTTAGAATAAGAAAGAAAGGAAAGTACATGTGAAAGAAACCCGAGTAGGCACATGAAGGTCAAGTGCAGTGTTTAACCTTGATCCTAGGGCTTTATAGGCTTGCCCTTTCCAGTGATTCTTCCCTTAGGGTGGGCTGCCCGCTCGTGCAGGGCCTTCCTTGGGAAGTGACCACACATGCATTGTATTTAGGAAGTTGTACACATCCTCATCTTATGCTTTCTCTGCTTTTCTGGGGGGGGTGCCCACAGAAGGTCATACTCTCCCATTTTGTCTCCTAATGCGTATGCCCAGGACGTTGCTTCTCCCTGGCATCTGCATTTGGTTAACATGTACTGTAACAGGTGTGGACCATTAGGAAATGGCCTCTCCCTGATGCTGGCTGCCAATGTATCACTTTTAGAGAGACAATGTAATCATTGTCAAAGCATAACCTGACCTTTCTAGTGGGCGGGGGAGCCCCCTCTCTTACACCACTCATGCCTGTCTAATTACCTGTAACATAGACAGATCTGATTTATCAAGACAGGGGAATTGCAATGGAGAAAGAGTAATTCACACAGAGCTGGCTGTGCAGGATACCAGTTTTATTATCATTAAAATCAGTTTCTCTGAGAATTTGGGGATTGGAGTTTTCAAGGATAATTTGGCGGGTAGGTGTCTGGGAAGAGGGGAGTGCTGATTGGTCAGGTTGGAGATGGAATCACAGGGGACTGAAGTGAGGTTTTTTTGCTGTCTTCTATTCCTGGATGGAATGACAGAACTGGTTGAGCCAGATTACCAGTCTGGGTGATGTCAGCTGATCCGTGGAGTGCAAAGTCTGCAAAATATCTTACACTAGTCTTAGATTTTGCAATAGTAATGTTACCTCCAGGAAAAATCTGGGGGAGGTTCAGACTCTTGCAGCCAGAGGCTGCATGACCCCTAGACTATCATTTCTAATCTTATAACTAATTTGTTAGTCCTACAAAGGAAGACTGATTCCCAGGCAAGAAAGGAGTCTTTTTGGGAAAGGGCTATTATCAATTTTGTTTCAAACAATAAACTAAATTCCTTCCCAAGGTTAATTCAGCCTATGCCCAGGAATGAACAAGGACAGCTTAGAGGGTAGAAGCAAGATGGAATCAGTTGTCTGGTCCCTTTTACTGTCATAATTTCCTCAGTTATAATTTTTGCAAAGGTGGTTCCTGTACTTAGATTTACAGCCATTCAGCATCTTTCTTCAAATGAGTGTAAAGAGTAATCTTTTTACCTCTCTGGGGAGATACCTTTGATTTTATTATTTGCCCAGGTCTTTTTGGCTAGTGTGGCTTGTGTGGCTGTGCCTTTTGGGGCTAGAGTAAAAGCACTGGTGGGCTGAGTTACCAAGAGGTAGAATGTGTTAGGCTGGGCTGTGTTTTGATGTGGCTTTGATCTGAAACTATGTGTGAAGACTTGAGCCAAGGTGAATATCTGAGGAATAGCATCAATCCATGAATTCTAAGACATATATTTACATAAAGGAGGTTATGGTAGAATTCAGAAGAAGAAATAGGACAATTTTAAGAAATGGATTTAGTGCCTGACTAAATGAAATGAAATACTTCTGGATGATACAACTCAGCGGCCGTGGTGGCCTCCTTTTTTGGGGAATTGGTGAAAGGTATGTGTCAGAATGGCTTAGCCATTTCATTAGTTTTCTTCTAAGTCAGAAAATCAGCCAGTTCCATTAGTTGTTGCTAATAAAGCTGTGCTGGGACAGATTGCACATACCTGCCCACACAATCCTACAGCCTGTTTCTTTCTATCATTCATTGATGGTAGTGATAAATGGAGAAGCCCTTCAGATGATGCCTGGAACAGAGCAGCTACTCAGGATATGTTCACTAAATTAATTAAAATAATTTAACATTAGATATTCTGTGTGAGCATGATTGAACAGGTTTTCCTTCAGTTATAGTCACAAAAGAATGGCATCATATAAATGTAAAATACAAATACATATAAATATAAAATGAATTAATCATCCAGTTTTCCACTTACTAGATTATTCCAGTCCAGTTTAATTACAGGCTGTTTCGTGCCTACTCTATTCTGCAGATAATCAAATCATATATTTTTTCTGAAATGCAAATTTTTTATAGCATTAGTTCAGCAAAGCATGATGGAGAGGATAATAAGCCTTAACCAGTTGCTATCTTACTTTTTACCTAATAGAGTTAGTCCTCTCCTAACACACAGAGCCATGCTTTTTGCAAAGAAAATGGTGATTTCTTCTGAATACTACTTCCTTCCCCCAACACGTGCAAGTATTTTTCTGTTCTAAGTGAATATATTTTGTTCCTTGCTGGACAGTGGAGAAGTTCAAAAAGGCAGACTATTGTGGGAAGTCAGGGACTCTGAACGGAGGGACAGGCTGGAGCTGAGGCAGAAGAACATAAATTGCGAAGATTTCATGGACATTTATCAGTTCCCCAAATTAATACTTTTATAATTTATCGCACCTATCTTTACTGCAATCTCTGAACATAAATTGTGAAGATTTCATGGATATTTATCACTTCCCTAATAATACTCTTATAATTTCTTATGTCTGTCTTTAATCTCTTTATCCTATTATCTTCGTAAGCTGAGAATGTACGTCACCTCAGCACCACTGTTGTACAAATTGACTGTAAAACATGTGTTTGAACACTATGAAATCAGTGCACCCTGAAAAAGAACAGAATAACAGCAATTTTCAGGAAACAAGTTAAGATAACAATAACGTCTGACTGCTTGCGGGGTCAGGCAGAATACAGCCATATTTTTCTCCTTGTAGAAAGCCTATAAATGGATGTGCGAGTAGGAGAGATATTACTGAATTCTTTTCCCAGCAAGGAATAACCCTGGGGAAGGAATTCATTCCTTGGGGGAGGTCTATAGATGGCTGCTCTGGGAGTGTCTGTCTTATGTGGTTGAGATAAGGACTGAAATATGCCCTGGTCTCCTGCATTACCCTAAGGCTTACTAGGATTGGGAAATTCCAGCCTGGTAAATTCTAGTGAGACTGGTTCTCTGCTCTCAAACCCTGTGTCTTGTTAAGATGTTTATCAAGATAATATGTGCATAGCGGGACACAGACCCTCATCAGTAATTCTAATTTTGCCTTTGCCTTGTGATCTTAATGCACTTTGAAGCTTGTGATCCTTGTGACTTACTTCTGTTCATATAGCCCCTCCCCTTTAAAAATCCCTAATAAAAACTTGCTGGTTTTGCATCTCGGGGTCGTCATCACAGTCCTACCAATATGTGATGTCACCCCCAGAGACCCAGCTGTAAAATTCCTATCTTTGTACTCTTTCTCTTTATTTCTCAGACCGGCCAACACTTAGGGAAAATAGAAAAAACCTACATTAAAATGTTGGGGGCTGGTTCCACCGATAGCAGACAGTGTCTTGTGCTTTCCTGAGGCATGGATAGAGTCCACTATCATTCAGCTAGCCTGACTCACCAAACTCCGGTCTCTGTTATCTCTGAGTTGGGCTTTTAAGGCAAGGCTATATACCTCCCAAGAAGAATGAAGATCTTTCTTCCCCAGGATCAAAGGCACTAAATCCCAGACCTTGGAATGTATAATATCAGGAAACCTTACCTTATAACTACTTCTAAAACATCTCCTTTTCTTCAGTCTCATCTAAAAACATAGCCTTCAAGCAATTTATTTGAATTGCCACTAATCAGGAAGGAAAACAATTATTTCAGAAAAAGGAATGTTAGTTTTGCCACTGATTGCTGTATAACTCTTGAAAAAGCACTTCCATTTTGAGTGAGGGGTTTTAAAATAAAGATTTGAAAGGGGCACTTCTTATTTATCTTTGCGGCAGAGGGTGGCAGAGTAGTCATATTACAGAAGAACTTTAAATTTTGCGAAAGTAATATATTATCAATATTCTAATAATTAAGGAACCAGGCTTCAAGTACTATAACAAAGTTTTGTTAAATTATTTAGTAAGTTTTACATTATGTTACAGCATTCATGTTAGGGAAAAATGAATTTGCATTGAAATTTTCAGGACCAAATATAAATTATACAGTAATTCATCCTATGGAAAGGATTATTATTTTGTTGGTCCAAGTCCTCCTTAGCATAAGGGATAACTTAAATAAAATATAATCTATCAATCTGCAGTCACAGAATTTTTAAACCTTTAAGTGCCACATGACTATCAAATACCACCAATGAGTTTTTCAGTTCCTGACATTTGTCACTGTGAGAAGCATAGACTGTATCCATATAGTGATGCTCTCTGTTCCAGTGATCTCCATCCTGTCATATATAATGAGACAGCCTGTTTTCTTTTTCATATTGGTAATAATAGAAGAGTAGAAGAACACTGCTTTGATATATTTTTGAAGCATTAATGTATAATAAATTTTGGTGGAATCTAAATTGGTGTATTTAGGTTTGTTAACTGGCTTGAGAAAAGTTTACTTGTTGTTTTTAAAAAGTATATTATTTTGTCATACTTCCTATTAAAATTTTGATCCTTTACCAGAAATGGACGCAAACACACACACACACATAAACACACACATGCAGTCACAAGTTATATGTATACAATTTCAGTTACAATATCAGTAGTTTGATCTCTGACACATATTTATCCATCCATAGATATTTGGCAGTCTGTTAACCCCTAGGTTAAGAACCGCAGCTTTATGATAGCTTGACTTTGATTTGTGACTTTTCCGATTGGAGACTATTAATTTCCCTCAGTTTTAGGGGACTCATACTTTCAGCAATGCAAGCAGAAGGCAAGAAGATAGATACTTATTCATTTTGTATCGGCATCTTTCTACTTCCGTTGTATTGGAAATATTTTTTAAAAGCCAAGCAAACTCTCTATGGGCATTATTCTTTTAAGACAAATGGATTAGGCATGACTAATATTTAATTATACAGATAGACATCTAATGCCATCATTTAGTCTGTCTGCTTTGGGAATGGTCGCAGTGTTGGAAGAGATTGGCTATCTCTTCTACAAAACTTTTTCTTCCTCCTGGCACAGGATTTAAGGGAGGAGACCACCCCTCTTTTTGTCTTATGACCAATTTCTGCCTCCAAAGAAAAAAGAAGTAAAAACTAAAAGGCAGAAATGGAATCCACAGGCAGATAGCCCAGCGCCATGCCCTGGGCCTGATAGTTAAAAATCAACCCCTGACTTAACTGCTTGTGTTATCTATAGATTTCAGACATTGTATGGAAAAGCATCATGAAAATCCCTGTCCTATTCTGTTCCGTTCTGATTACCAGTGCATGCAGCCCCCAGTCACGTACCCCCTGCTTGCTCAATCGATCATGACCCTCTCACGTGGATCCCCTTAGAGTTGTAAGCCCTTAAAAGGGACAGGAATTGCTCACTCGGAGAGCGGGTTTTTTGAGATGTAAGTCTGCCGACGCTTCCGGCCAAATAAAGCCCTTTCCTTCCTCAACTCGGTGTCTGAGGGGTTTTGTCTGCGGCTCATCCTGCTACATTTCTTGATTCCCTGACAGGGAAGCAAGGTGATTAATGGACAGTCAAGGCAGCCCCTTAGGTGGCTTAGGCCTGCCCTGGCCTGTGGGAGACTCTGGTCAGCTTTAGCAACGCGAATCCTGAGAGTGCTCCCAGGTAGGCAATTGCCCTGGTGGAACGCCTCGCCAGAGTAGTGTATGGTAGGCCCCCACAGAGGATTAATGCAGCAGCTAAACACTGGGAAGGAATCAGTACTTGGAATCCGGACATCTGGAAACATGGTAAGACTGTCTTGGAACTTGCCCACTCCATCTGAGTGGAAGCGTGACTTGATCACCCATGCCTTACCTTTATCGGCACCTTGGTTTTGGTTTTGATTTTGACTAGATTTGCACTGTTTTGGTTTAGATTTTGGTACTGACTTTTGGATTTGAACTGTTTTGGCTTTGATTTCAGTTCTGACTTGGCTCCAGTTGCTTGATGAATGAGTAACTCCTTATCCATACTTTGGTTTTAGTGTGAGTTGCTTGGTGAGTGAGTGACTTTTTGCCCCCTTTTCCCTTTCCTCTTTGTGATAAGAGTGTTGTTTTGTCTCTTGAGAGAGGAAAATGAGTAAAACACAAAGTAAGCATACCCCGTTAGGAACTATATTAAAGAATTTCCAAAAAGGATTAAATGGGGACTGTGGAATCACTATGACACCTGGAAAACTTAACGCTTTGTGTGAGATAGATTGGCCAGCATTAGAGGTGGGATGGCCATCAGAAGGAAGCCTAGTTTCAAAGGTATGGCACAAAGTAACTGGTAAATCAGGACACCAGATCAGTTTCCATACATAGATGCTTGGTTGCAGCTGGTTTTAGACCCCCCACAGTGGTTAAGAGGACAGGTAGCAGTAGTACTAGTGGCAAAGGGACAGATAGCCAAGGAAGAAAGAGTAGCTTCACTCCTGCCAGTCCCTCCCCTAGGGGAAGAGGAAAGAGAGAGGAGAACAGCAGCGTAAGCAGCTGGCAGAGGCAAGGAAAGACCAGCAGAGAGAAAAAGTGAGAGAGAGAGAGGGGAAAGAGAGAGACAGAAAGTCAAAGAGAGAAAGAAAGAGAGAAATACAAGTAGTTAAGATAAAAAACAGTGTACTCTTTAGAATCTATAATTGATAACTAAAGGTCTTCTCTGTGACCATATAACACTCCAATAACAATTTGTTGTCAGTGTAAACAAGGGCATAGCCTGAAAGCACTGAGGCCACTGACAACCTGTAGCCTTCCTATCAAAATTCCTTAACTCAGTAACCTGCAGATGGCCCAAATACATTCAATCTGTAGCGACGATGGCTTTGCTAACAGAAAAAAGTAGAAAAATAACTTTTAAAGGAAATCTCATTGTGAGTACACCTCACCAGTTCGGAAAAATCCTAAGTTAAAAAAAAAAAAGAAAAAAAAAAAAAAGAGAAAAGGGGAGGGGGGTAGAATTTACGTAAAAAGAATGTTATATAGTAAAGTCTTGTCCTAAAATAAATTAACTGGTTGTTTAAAGAAAAGGGTGTTTGCAATAAGTCAGAAAGTTGAGACATGTCAAAGAATTGTCTGTGAAAGTCATAAAAGAAGAAAAAAAAACTGTGCTATTAAAAATGAATTTATGCAAGAAATGTTGTATAATTTAAAAGAAATTAGGGTTCCTGAATGTAAAACTATTGAAGAAACAGTTTATATGCAAGGTGTATTAGAAAAGTAAAATATACTTTTAGTAAAAGGATTATAAGAAGGCATAAAAATGTGGATTTTCACCTACATTAAAAGGTTAAAAACTTTTTTTTGTTTTGAAGGTTTAAGCAAGTTTTAAAACATTAATTGTAAAGGAAATTATGTGTGTAAACATGTTGGCTAAAGTTAAAGGGGTATCATCCAGTTTTTCCATAAACTGGACATTAAAGTAAAAACACAATGGGTTTTTCTTAAAGCACTAACCTGCTCTTTAACAATAATTATAAAAGGTTAAAAAGAGTCTATAAAAATCTTACCTTATGGTCACACATTAAAAATTGAATAAATATGTCTACATATTTTAAGTTTTATTAAAACTAAGTTTAATGTTAAGAACACATTAATATAAAGGTGAAATTTAGTTTGTCTGGTATAAAAATCATACAGAAAGCATTGTCAAATATAAAGTGGTGTTCGGCTTTCTTTCGTCTAAAAACTAATAAAAATAGATGTTAAAGGAAATTTCTCAGTAAGAAGGCACCAAGGACTATAAAGTCCACTGCTGATGTCCCCACATTTAAAACAAAAGGTCAGTTTCTTAGAGATTATATACTTGGTTTATCTTCCACTTTCCTTTCCCTCAAAACTAAAAATCTTTTAGCACATGTAACACCCCTAGAATTTCCAGTAAACCAGCACCAGCCTGAAGATCATGTTCTCATCAAAGGGTGGAAAGAGGAAAAACTCGAGCCAGCCTGGGAAGGACCCTACCTTGTCCTGCTAACCACCAAGACTGCTGTTCATACAGCAAAAAAGGGATGGACTCATCACACCTGAGTCAAGAAAGTGCCACCCCCTCCAGAGTCATGGGCCATAGTCCCAGGGGAAAACCCTACCAAACTAAAGCTAAGAAAAATTTAACTCTTTCTATTCTATTACTCTTTCTTCTTTCCTCACTCTATTGCTGATGATCTAGTTATTAACATAACCAAGTCAATTTCACCTCTAACTATTGCATTTAATGCTTGCCTTTGTTATATACCCGGTCGGGACTTGCCAAGTCAAAGACAGCTCTCTACTTCAGAAAAGTACCTCTGTCCCTCCTGACTTTCCTCAAACTGGGCATTAGTAAATTGGGACTATTTAATCTGGAGAGATTTCGATAAAGACCCCAGTGTCAACCAGGAGTCTTGCCCCCCAGTGTGGAACTTTTATGCCAGTGTTCTGTGTAGTTGGTCCAACATTCTGTGTACCACTAAAGAACAAGAATGAACTGCCACAACTGGTTTTTGTAATTTCCTAAAGCCATACATTCATTTTACTAGAGGACCATAGAAGTTAAAGACTTACAACAAACTTTGGCAGTTAAGACAGGATACCAAGATGCAAATGCCTGGTTGGAATGGATCAAATATTCCATCTGCACGTTAAACAAAAGCAGTTGTTATGCTTGTGCACATGGCAGGCCAGAGGTCCAGGTTGTCCCCTTTTCACTAAGGTGGTCCTCCAGTCGACCAGGCATGGGCTGCATGGTAAGCTCTTTTCCAGGATTTTACAACCTGGAGTACTAAGTCATGCCAAGCTCTCTTTCTGCTATATCCTGAAGTTCAGCACTTGACGGGTCAGCCCCCAAGGGCCATCCAGCTTCTGTCTCTCAACACTAAGTTCACTTTGTGTCTCTCATCATGGGGAGGAAACTTAGCATTCCTTGGAGACCTAAAGGGATGCAGTGAGCTTAAGAACTTTCAAGAGCTTACCAATAAGTCAGCCCTTGTTCATCCTCAAGCAGATGTGTGGTGGTATTGTGGTGGACATTTACTGGAGAGACTCTGCCAAAAACTGGAGTAGCACTTGTGCTTTAGTCCATT
Organism: Piliocolobus tephrosceles; assembly: GCF_002776525.5. Taxonomy (NCBI): domain Eukaryota; kingdom Metazoa; phylum Chordata; class Mammalia; order Primates; family Cercopithecidae; genus Piliocolobus; species Piliocolobus tephrosceles. The sequence goes on along the minus strand of NC_045435.1, from coordinate 147,379,328 downwards.
GGGCTATCCCTTTCACCCTGGCATTTCATCAACCAGAGGGAGGACAGGTGGTAGAAAAAGGATGGATCTGGTTATCAGATGGAAGAATAGCCATGCCACAACTGCTAGGAGCTGCAGTCGTACTGCCTGTGCATGATGAGATCCCCCACCTAGGCCAAGAGTCACTTAAAAAGCTGTTAGGTGGGTACCTCTACATTTCACATATGTCAGCCCTTGTCAAAACCGTGGCACAGCAGTGTGTCACCTGCCGGCAGCATAATGCTAGGCAAAGTCCAACCATCCCTCCCAGTATACAGGCTTATGGAGCAGCCCTCTTTGAAGATCCCCAAGTAGACTTCACCGAGATGCCCAGAAGTGGAGATCTCATCCCTAGGTTTGGACTTCCCTTACGAGTTGGCTCGGACAACGGGCAGGCATTTGTGGCTGACTTGGTACAGAAGACAGCAAAGGTGATAGGTGTGAATCAAGGATTGGAATGTAGCCCCCTTGCAGCCACAGTGGAAAGGACCCCAGACTGTCATCTTGACCACTCCCACAGCTGTGAAAGTAGAAGGAATCCCAGCCTGAACCCACCACAGCTGCATGAAACCCACAGCACCTGAGACCTGGGAGGTGAATCCCTGCAAAGTGACTCTAAAGAAGATGACAAGCCCTGCTCCAGTCATGCCTGGATGCTGACTGGTCCATCATGACCAAAGTATGAAGAAACTCACTGTGGGACTTATTTTTCTTAAATTTTGGACTTGTACAGTAAGGACTTCAACTGACCTTCCTCAAACCAGGGACTGTTGCCAGTGTATACATCAGGTCACTGAGGTAGGGCAAAAAGTTAAAACTTTTTGTTCTATAGTTACTATAAATGTGCTGGAACTCTAAATGGGACTTGTTTGTATAATGCCACCCAGTACAAGGTATGTAGCCCAGGAAGTGACCAGCTTGATGTGTGTTATAACACATCGGAGCCCCCTATGGTCACAGTTTCTGAAATAAGATTAAGAACAGTCACCTGGTAGGGTCTAAACTGTACTAAGAAGAATCCATTTAGTAAGTTTCCTAAATTGTAAACTGTTTGGGCCCATCCAGAGTCTCACTGGGACTGGATGGCTCCAGCTGGACTATACTGGATATGCAGGCATAGAGCCTACACCAAGCTACCTAACCAATGGGCAGGTAGTTTTGTCGTTAGCACCATTAAGCCATCCTTTTTTCCTGCGGCCCATAAAAACAGGTGAGCTCCTAGGCTTCCCTGTCTATGCTTCCTGAGAAAAGAGGAGCATAACCATAGGCGACTGGAAAAATGACAAGTGGCCCCCTGAAGAATCATACAGTACTATGGGCCTGCCACATGGGCATAAGATGGCTCGTAGGGATACTGAACCCCCATCTACATGCTCATCTGGATTATATGGTTATAAGCTGTCTTAGAAATAATCACTAATGAAACTGGCAGAACTTTGACTATTTTAGCCCAGCAAGAAAGCCTGATGAGAAATGGCCATTTATCAGAATAGATTAGCCCTAGACTACTTGCTAGCAGCTGAAAGAGGAGTTTGTGGGAAATTTAACCTAACCAATTGCTGTCTACACATAGATAAGGGCAAGTAGTTGAAGACATAGTTAGAGATATGACAAAATTGGCCCATGCAAGTGTGGTATGGATTTCATCCTGGGGCCATGTTTAGAAAATGGTTCCCAGTGCTAGGAGGATTTAAAACTCTTATAATAGGAATTATAATAGTAATAGGAAGCTGCTTACTACTCCCTTGTTTGCTACCTGTACTCCTTCAAATAATAAAAAGCTTCATAGCTACCTTAGTTCACCAAAATGCTTCAGCACAAGTATACTATATGAATCACTATCTGTATTACAAGAAGACATGGGTAGTGAGGATGAAAGTGAGAACTCTCACTAATGAGTGAGGTTCTCAGAGGGGGGAATTAGGGAGGAGACCACCCCTCATACTGTCTTATGACCAATTTCTACCTCCAGAGAAAAAAGAAGTAAAAACTAAAAGGCAGAAATGCAATACACAGGCAGATAGCCCAGTGCTGTGCCCTGGGCCTGGTAGTTAAAAATCAACCCCTGACTTAACTGCTTGTGTTATCTGTAGATTTCAGACATTGTATGAAAAAGCATTGTGAAAATCCCTATCCTGTTCTGTTCCGTTCTGATTACTGGTGCAGCCCCCAGTCACGTATCCCCTACTGGTTCAGTCGATCATGACCTTCTCATGTGGACCCCATTAGAGTTGTAAGCCCTTAAAAGGGACAGGAATTGCTCACTTGGGGAGCCTGGTTTTTTGAGACGTAAGTCTGCTGATGCTCCCAGCTGAATAAAGCCCTTTCCTTCCTCAACTCAGTGTCTGAGGGGTTTTGTCTGCAACTCATCCTGCTACAGATTGACTACATTTTAGACAGTTGTGTAATTACGTGTGGTCATTTGATTGAACTCTGGTCAACAGAATATGGAAATAAGTGATACACATCATTCCTGGACTGTCCCATAACAGACCTCCCATGCACAATCTTTATGGCTTAATGGAAATGAACATGGAGGCCTTGGGAGACAAATGCGGGAAATAATAGAGGCATAAAGTAGAAAGGAGCTGGCTCTTTTTATTACTTCTTGGAGGAGAGCTGCTGCTGAATAACCATTTAAGAATTTTGTATGAAGCTGGATAAATTTTGTGGTTCTCTCCAATAGCAACAAAACAGACCTGAACTACTATATAAGGTTTACTGAATAATTCAGAGTGGAAAACTACAGGAGAGTTGCCAAATTCCAGGGGAGTTGCCACATTCTGTTTATTTTCAGTGTTTTGTGACACATGCTGTTTGCTTGTGACTGGCTAGGTGGAATAATGCGTGATATAATATTGTGTAGTTTCAACTTGAAGTAATCCTCGATGATGGACACATAGCTTAAAAAGATTTCTTCAGAGAAAATGTGAAGAGAGTGTCCCAATAATGTGAGCAGATATGGAAATTCTGAAGAGGCATCGCTGCATCTTTTCTATGAGTTGAATGAGGTGTTCACCAGTCCCATAAGGAATAAAACAGTATTCTGAAAAGATGCCAAAAATTCAAGCAATCAGAAAGGCTATTTGAATTACTTATATACACTCATCATTAATAACAATACATTCTGTCCTGTATTGTAATTTGGAATATTAAATAGAGTAGTTCATACATAAAATATGGAAGAGGACATGTTCAATTTTTTTAAATTGGTAAAGGTATACAATCAAAATCCTCTGGAGACCACTGATCTGGAAACTCAGAATCCTATATCTACTTGCTCATTGGATGCTCGTACAGAAAAGCGTAAATTTGTCACAACCACTTGAACAGTGTGCTTGGGACACAACTTTGGGATTAGTCTAATGGACAAGTTAGTAATCATGAGGGTAAAGCTATCACACTGGTGACCCCCTCAAAATAAAAAATTTAGCAATTGAGTTAAAAAAAAAAAGTTTGTTTTCTTTTCTCTATGTCTAAGTACTAGGTTAGTATATATACATTTTTATACTGATTTCTTCATTTGAATATAGTGACCCTTTAAATCAGCTGGATTTTTGATTTGGAAGAATCTGCAATTTCAATTTCAAAATTAAAGATAATATTACTCTATTAATTTATTATGAGTTCATTGCAGCATAATCTTGAATAAGTTGACAAATATGTTATAAAATAGAAGTAATAAAGAATAAAATTTACCTTATATTTCAGATTTTCCAATTTTTAATGACTTCAGTATGGATCTTCTACATGATTTACCTAATGTTTAGATATTGCCTCCTGTTTCTTTAGGACCACAACAACACGTGCTTAGAAAATCAGTCATTGGTTGCAGTTAGGATTAAAAGTATCTTAACTTTTTTGTCAGCTTGTTCTTTTAATTAGTAAAACATCATATCTCCATTAAACAAAAATCTCCAGAAATAAAGACATAAAGAATAAAACCAAGTAGCTCATAATCCAGAGGTAGTCTCATATATTGTATATTAGACCCATATTTTTTATATAGATTTGTATCCTACCCTTTTCTATTACCTTCTATTACCTTATAAAAATCATTATTTTATTTTATTTATTTATTTATTTTTATTATACTTTAAGTTCTAGGGTACATGTGCATAACGTGCAGGTTTGTTACATATGTATACATGTGCCATGTTGGTGTGCTGCACCCATCAACTCGTCAGCACCCATCAATTCATCATTTATATCAGGTATAACTCCCCAATGCAATCCCTCCCCCCTCCCCCCTCCCCATGACAGGCCCCAGTGTGTGATGTTCCCCTTCCCGAGTCCAAGTGAGCTCATTGTTCAGTTCCCACCTATGAGTGAGAACATGCGGTGTTTGGTTTTCTCTTCTTGTGATA
>NC_045435.1:147319536-147369943 GCF_002776525.5 Piliocolobus tephrosceles | reverse complement strand
ACCTTTCTCTCTGGCTGCCCTTAAGATTTTTTCCTTCATTTCAACTTTGGTGAATCTGGCAATTATGTGTCTTGGAGTTGCTCTTCTGGAGGAGTATCTTTGTGGCGTTCTCTGTATTTCCTGAATTTGAATGTTGGCCTGCCCTGCTAGGTTGGGGAAGTTCTCCTGGATGATATCCTGTAGAGTGTTTTCCAATTTGGTTCCATTTTCCCCCTCATTTTCAGGCACCCCAATCAGACGTAGATTTGGTCTTTTTACATAATCCCATACTTCTTGCAGGCTTTGTTCATTTCTTTTTCTTCTTTTTTCTTTTGGTTTCTCTTCTCGCTTCATTTCATTCATTTGATCCTCCATCGCTGATACTCTTTCTTCCAGTTGATCGAGTCGGTTACTGAAGCTTGTGCATTTGTCACGTATTTCTCGTGTCATGGTTTTCATCTCTGTCATTTCGTTTATGACCTTCTCTGCATTAATTAGTCTAGCTGTCAATTCTTCCACTCTTTTTTCAAGATTTTTAGTTTCTTTGCGCTGGGTACGTAATTCCTCCTTTAGCTCTTAGAGGTTTGATGGACTGAAGCCTTCTTCTCTCATCTCATCAAAATCATTCTCTGACCAGCTTTGATCCGTTGCTGGCGATGGGCTGTGCTCCTTTGCAGGAGGAGATGCGCTCTTATTTTTTGAATTTCCAGCTTTTATGCCCTGCTTTTTCCCCATCTTTGTGGTTTTATGTGTCTCTGGTCTTTGATGATGGTGACGTACTGCTGGGGTTTTGGTATAGGTGTCCTTCCTGTTTGATAGTTTTCCTTCTGACAGTCAGGACCCTCAGCTATAGGTCTGTTGGAGATTGCTTGAGGTCCACTCCAGACCCTGTTTGCCTGGGTATCAGCAGCAGAGGTTGCAGAAGATAGAATATTGCTGAACAGCGAGTGCACCTGTCTGATTCTTGCTTTGGAAGCTTCCTCTCAGGGGTGTACTCCACCCTGTGAGGTGTGGGTTGTCAGACTGCCCCTAGTGGGGGGTGTCTCCCAGTTAGGCTACTCAGGGGTCAGGGACCCACTTGAGCAGGCAGACTGCCCCTTCTCAGATCTCAACCTCCGTGTTGGGAGATGCACTGCTCTCTTCAAAGCTGTCAGACAGAGTCGTTCGCGTCTGCACAGGCTTCTGCTCCTTTAGCTGAGCCCTGTCCCCAGAGGCGCAGTCTGCAGAGACAGGCAGGTTTCCTTGAGCTGCTGTGAGCTCCACCCATTTCGAGCTTCCCAGCGGCTTTATTTACCTACTTAAGCCTCAGCGATGGCGGGCGCCCCTCCCCCAGCCTCACTGCTGCCTTGCGGTTAGATTGCCGCAGACTGCTGTGTTAGCAAGGAGGGAGGCTCCGTGGGAGTGGGACCCTCCCGGCCAGGTGTGGGATATATTCTCCGGTGTGCCGGTGTTACAGCGCAGTATTGGGGTGGGAGTTACCCGATTTTCCAGGTGTTGTGTGTCTCAGTTCCCCTGGCTAGGAAAAGGGACTCCCTTCCCCCTCGCGCTTCCCAGGTGAGGCGATGCCTCGCCCTGCTTCAGCTCTCACTGGTCAGGCTGCAGCAGCTGACCCGCACGGATTGTCCGGCACTCCTGAGTGAGATGACCCCAGTAGCTCAGTTGAAAATGCAGAAATCACCGGTCTTCTGTGTCGCTCACGCTGGGAGATGGAGACTGGAGCTGTTCCTATTCGGCCATCTTGCTCCGTCCGCCCAAAAATCATTATTTTAAACTACATTATTCTGCATTTCGAATGTTGTAATTTTCAACAAATAATATTATGGAAAATTATAATTCTTTTGAATATTTTCATACTGCTCTATGTTTAGATCATTTTATTTTTTTCCCCATTATAAGTAATGCCATGATGAATATTATTCCATATTAAACTTTGAATGAATTTATGTAGTTTCTGAAGATAAATTCCTAGAAGTGGAATTATACTAAGTAAAATTACACGAACATTTAAGAGGTTCTATCATTTCATTGTTGAAGCCATCAGTATTGAATGTTATAATTTATATATATATATATATTTTCTATATTTTGTTGCTGAGTGGTTAAAATGAAAATGCTTTCATACATTTACTAACTTGGTACTTTCTCTTTTAAATCGTCTTCCTATTTGAAATAATTTTAGAGTTAAAAGTTGCTAAAGCAGAACAAGGAAAGCCTGTATATATTCACTCGTTCGCAACATATTGACATTTAATTACTTCTATATGTATGATTATATCTTTTTGAAATGTTTAAATGCAATAGTCAAACATAGTTTTGGTGAAATATATTAGGTTTCTGGAGGATAAGTCAGGTTTATCTTTCTGATTTGGCCTGCATTCCTCATTCTCTTTTGTTCTTCTGAATATTACTCTTTTGATTCACTAGTCCCTTTTTGATACTCATAAACAACTCAGTGACCTCCAACATTCTCTTTTATATTATGCTATTTTAGTTCTCCATTTTGATTGTGGTATTAGTTGGGCCTTAGGTACAATTTTTTCTCATCCCAACTTGAGCAGGGGTATGCTGTAACAATGTCCATAAATCTGGGCTTTGGTATTGGGGGAATAAGACATGGTGAAACTAAATCTTTGTGTGGGAAGAGAGGGAAGCCAAATGTTTGAAAAATATCCTAGGCAACTCTGATAATTTCTTCCCACTATTATATTTAAGAATGAATAAGGTAAAAAGTCATTTCCTTAGATACATTTCCTGTCTCTACCATGTATAATTTAAAGTCACTTTGTTATGGGACTTTTCAACTTATGCTTGATTTGGGAGAGTATATATGGTTGTGAATAAAATATCACTAATTAAGAAATCTGGAGGCTCAGGCCCAGGAGGTAACTTTTCTAGTTCTGATTGGCTGGAGCATACCAAGTCTACGAGCCCACCCATACAGGGGATACTTCCAAGAAATTGGGAGAACAGTGACATTTTCAGGCTTACTTACTCCATCTTCTTACTGTTTATTGAAAGATTGTGTTGCCGTGATGGGAAAGAGGTATAATAAGAGATTGGGGAAAGTGTTACAACGTGGAGAAGGATTTGGCTTTTCATATAGTTAAAGGGAAGTTGACCTTTTTGAACTACATTTGCATTATCTCATTTTCCTTCCCCTTGTCAGTATGCATCACAAAGTCATTAAAAGACTTCAGCATCCATCTCTGTTTTTATTACTTTATCGTGATGACTCTTGGGAGTCCTTAGCCATTGAAAGAGGCGTGTATGTGTGTGTGTGTGTGTGTGTGTGTGTGTGTTTAGGGGGGTGCAGAACATTTTTCACATTTCTATTTTGTGAATTTCAGGTTTCCTGAATTAGATTGTCAGAAATTTTGCCTTTTATATAAACATTTTTAAGGAATCATTTTTTGAATTAATCAGTTTTACTGTTTTGTGCTTTCAGATTAATTTCTATATTCCTGTACTCTTACTAATTTATTTTTTCTTTTACTCCATTTTGAGTCAAATCCATAACTTACATATTTTTATTAATTTTTTAAAATAAGGAAAGCAATTAGGATTCTCATCTGTCTTTTAGGAACAAATTTAATTGTTTTCTGTTTAAAAGAGTAAGTGTGTTCACTGTAGAAAATCTGACAGTATAGATGGAGAAAAAGTAGGCATTTTGTACAGCTTTTACTACTTTCCCATAAGTTTTGACATGTAGTATTTTCTTTCATTTTTGTCTAAGCAGATAGAATTTTAGTTCTGATTCTGTGTTTTGGGATGTACAAGTTAGTTGAAAAAGAGTTTAAATATATTTAAGAGAGGTTTTATTTTGCTAACATTGTTATTATTGGTTTTCAGTTTTTCATATTGTGAAATAAAATATGACTTTCACAACAAAACAGTGACTTAAAAATGATAAGTTTTTTTCTATCATTTTTCCCTTGTGTAAAAATGTCTGGAGGAAAAGGCACAATGGCTTGCTTAGTAGCTTCTTGGAGTTATCATGGATCCTGATTTCTGTTCTATTATCCTAGTATAAGGTATTCACGTTCTGTTCACCTCTTGTTTAAGATGACTGCTAGTGCCCTAGCCAGTTGTATCAGAGTTGCAGTCTGCATGAAGGAAGAAAGATGGAAGTGCAGACGGACGGGAGGCCCTCCTAGCCGACTTACAGCCCTGTAAGGTGTTTTTGTGGCAGTCCTAAGTATTTCCACTTGTATGTCCTTGACCGGAATTTTGTTACTTGACCACTGTAAGAAAGGTTAGAAAATTTAGTCTTTTATTCTGGCAATTATTTCAGTTAAAAGTCAAGATTTTATTTCTAAGGACAAAAGAAAGAATGAACACTGAGGTGGGCAGGTAGGGGCTTTGTAAGAGTATAATTTTTTTTTTTTATGGTATAATCAATACTTTTTATTTTATTCAAATTTTGTATATCTTAAATATATATTTCTTCTATAACTATAAAATGTTATTTTTTAAAGCTTTTATTCTAATGACCTAAACTGCAAATTAAAAAGTAGGATGAGCAACCAGAAAACCTTTCATGCATTTCTGCTTTTATTCAGTAACTAGTAACTTAAGCTGGAGTGTTTTTGGAAAATTTGTGAGGTACTTATTCTCTGTTATATTTTTAAAATAGACTACATAGCTCCAGAGTGTGTGCACAAGATGAGAACATGTTACCCTGAGTCAAAGTTGATAATAATCAACAAAGGTGGCAAAGAATTCAATTCTTCTTTCATGCGTATATCTATGCCTGTCTTGCAGATTGATAGTATTTCTGTAAGAGTATAATTTAATGCTCTTCACTGTCCTTTGCCCTTGCCACAAATCTTCACTTTTTTCCTACCTCCAAATACAGTTATATTTTAAGTTTTTGTTAAATCAATAGCCAGAATATACTTACTATTACACTAATACTAATATTGCTCACATTTAAGTCATGTGAAGCAGTGATCACATTCTCTTTTTGTGTATATCATTTTGCTTTTCCAGCTATGTCAGATAAAATCATTTCACATCTATTCCAATCTCTCGTTTGTGTTGACTCAGTGAAGACTGCAGAACTAAAAACATGTTTCACAGATTTCTTTGAATCCAAGTGTGGTTATGTGACACAGTTCTGGAATCTTTTTTGTTTGTTTGATTCTATTTTTTCCATGATTATTGAGGCTGAACTGGCCATTTTGTGACCTGAAGGAAAACAGCAATCTTGGCCCTACTAACACGAGAAGTTACCCATCTCCAAAATTCTTATATGAAAAAAAAAAAAAAAAAAACCCAGAAAACAAAACCTATTTGTGTAAGCCCCTGTTTTTTCAAATGTTCTGTTACTCATAGTCAAATGTTGATTGCTAATTGATACACTTTAGTAAAAAATAGTCTTTTTATGTATTAATTTTCTATCTAGTTATGACTAATTTTAACTTGCACTATAGATCTGACAGCCTTTTGGCAAGGGAAATACCTCCCAGATTTTGCATATTGTCTGACAGCCAATCTCAATATTTTGTAAGATTTGTTTCCCATCCCTTCATTGCTATTTTACCATGAATTTATAACTTCCATATAAGGAAGTATTATCTAGATACTACTTTAAATCCTGGAATATCTTTTTTTTTTTTTTTTTTTTTTTTTGAGACGGAGTCTTGCTCTGTCACCCAGGTTAGAGTACAATGGCATGATCTCGGCTCACTGCAACCTCTGCCTCCTGGGTTCAAGTGATTCTCCTCTCTCAGCCTCCTGAGTAGCTGGGATTACAGGTGCCCACCACCATGCCTGGCTAATTTTTGTATTTATTGGAGAGATGGAGTTTCACCATGTTGGTCAGGCTGGTCTCGAACTCCTGACCTCAGATCTGCCTGCCTCAGCCTCCCAAATTGCTGGGATTACAGGCGTGACCCATCGTGCCTGACCCAATCCTGGAATGTTTTAATGAGTGAATCATTTTTGTCGTTTATTCTATATATACTTCTAAATTTAACTTTTAAAAATAAATATATTGATAATTGGATATCAAATCTGGTTTCCAATCTGCTTTAAGAAGATGATTTGAACTTACCCTTTTTAAGAACTAGAGAGTAGAGATAGATTTCCACTAGGCAAAGAGAAAGTAAGGACCAAACATGATATTCTTTGGACCGCTGCAGAATTAACATTTAAACTCATTACATGTTTAGAGTATGTAATTCAATCAAAGTGGTTTAGGAAGCAGCAAGATGGAGAGGTGTGCCTTCTTGTTTATTGAGAAATTTTGGGCAACCTTAGCGTACCAGGATTCAGCCTTTCCAATTTCCTTTCTCTTTATTAATGATCCCTTTTATTTGGGACTTGGCCAAAAGGAATATAGTTTGATTCATGTCTTCACTCAGACTTTCCATTTGTAGTCAATGATGATTTCAAACTTTGCAACTATAAAGACAAAAAATGTTGTAACTGGCTCCATTTCTCTTTTTTGGACCCCTTGAGCACTAATTGTTAACAACCAAGGGAGCAAACTAGGCACAGAATTTCCCTAGGTAATTGACTAATCCAGTGGTTCTCAAAGTACAGTCCTTGGACCAGCAGCATGGGATCATTGGGGAGTTTATTAAAAATGGAGAGTCTTAGCTCCCAAATCAAACTTGCTGAATAAGAATTTGGGAGTGGGGCCCAGCTGTACGTATTTTAACAAGCCCTCCAGTTGATTCTGATGCATCCTCAAGAGTGAGAATAACTGATTTTAATTATTAGGATCAGAAAAGAAACAGAAGCTCTGGTTAGCTCAGAAGTGTAAAAAAGTTCAGCTGGCAATCTGAGAGAAAAAGATAAAAAAGAGAAAGGTACTTTTTCTTCAGTCATCAAGGACAGCTGGCATTGATAAAATAGCTTTGGCTATGCATTGTGACTAAAGATGTATGATACTATCATTTATTCATTCTTCATTTTGTTTTTTTAGGTTTTTTGATTTATTAATGGTGATTGCCAGGCATTGAACTCAGTTTAGAGAAAAGATGCAAAGGTGTTTAAGACAGAACTGTTACAAGATCTTTGGGGTGTTGCTTTTATGGCTGGAAACCTCTGTGGCCAGTGGCACCATTGCCTGAATTCTTGTCCTATGTCCAGGAAGAATGAGGTGGGCAGACAAATGGAATGTGAGCAAGACAAAGAGGAGCTTTATTGACTGTTAGAACAGCTCAGAGGAGACCTGTAGTGGGTAGCTTCTTTCTATAGACAGGTCATCCTGTCCAGTGTGCAGCTCTCAGCAAAGAAGAGGTCCTGGAGCTGTGGCTCCTCTCTGCAGGCAGGTCATCCTGAGAAGTTTTCAGCTGTCACCAGAGAGGGTAGCCCTTCTCTGCAGCTGCTTTTCCAGATATCTGCTCTGTTCTGGCTGAGTCCAGGGTTTTTATGGTCTTCAGAGCAGGAAGTGCATGCTTATTGGTCCATGGGCAGCCATGGGTGGGCCCAGGAAAAAGCACAGCCAGTTCCCTCTCCAGTCTGCAGGACTGTCCGCCTGGCCGCCTCAAGCCCTCCTGGCCTTCCATGGCCTCAAGGTGGGGCTTCACCAAGAACCTGCCCCCTTCTGTCCAGGAGCCTGTCTGCCCTTCCTTCATGGCACCCAGGCCATTGGTGCCAAGGGGTGCCTGCAGGCCAGTGCTGAGCTGCCCTCATCCCCACTTTGGCTTCCCTTCCATGCTCCTGTCATCCAAAGTCCAGAAGGGGCTGAGGTGGCAGGGACTTGGCTGTCAGTGCAGCCCCAAGCATGTGACCATCCAGCTACGCAGGGACCTGGCTGTCAGTGCAGCCCCAAGCATGTGAACATCCAGCTGCGCAGCAACAGCACCTGGGCTTGGGCCCAGCCTTGCTCCATGATGGGAGTGGGAATGGGTGCTGGGAGCAGGGAGAGGTCAGGGAGTGGGGGCAGGCACTTCTGAGCCTGCAGGGAGCAGGATGCCTTCTCGGGCCCCTAAGAGCACAGGGATGCCTGGTCTGCAACAGGGCTTGGGCGGCTGAAGCTGCACCAGGGGAACTCCTGCCCTACCAACTTGGAAAAGGCGGGTTCCTGCTTGTCCCTGGCTCCTGCGGCTCCATGGAGTGTGCAGCCCTGGCCATGCCTCTGAGATCTGAGTGGATGCTAACAGTGAGGAGAAGCCAGACAGTGGGAGCAGGCACTTCCGAGCCTGCAGGGGGCAGGAGGGCCTTCCCAGGCCCCCAAGAGCACAGACACACCCGGGTCTAGAGGCATGCCAGGGTGGCCGCAGCGGCACCCAGGGCAGGGCAGAGGGGCAGGGGGCTCCTGCCTGCTCCATGGAGTGGGAGGCCAGCAGTGCCTGCACACTGCAGCCGCCGCCTTGGCAGTGGCCATTCTAGATGGGCCGCTGCTGCCATCAGAACCAGTCTTTAAAGAATTTATATTCTGTAAGGAGAAAGCAGGAGGGGATTCAGAAAGAAAGTAAAAGCAAGAGGCACACATGATGGGCTTAGAAACACACAGGAAAGACTAATTAAAAATGAAAAGACAAAACCTCATTTAGTTGAAATGAAGGTACACAGTTTGACACTGGTACCTTAATGACACTTCTCATTTGCATATGGCTTTGTGAGTCGTATGCGAATAGAACACAGAGGCCCACATGCATGCTAATGGTAATGATATTGTGGATTGTTGCAGTAATAATTTATAGTCCAGGGAAGCTGTGGTGAAAAAATGTAAACATGGAAGTAATCAAATATGCAGAGATAGTCTTTTCATCTTCTAAGGTGAGTACACTTCAGCCAGAAAAACAATCAACTTTAAGACTCGAAATACAATGGTCTGATGAAGAAACCTCAGTGACCCCACACACACAATTGAAGGGCATAGCAAGAGCAACATCCTGGGAAATCCAATGAAATCTAGTCAGTATAGATTTTGACCTGCCATTTCAACCTGATCAAATGCAGCTCACTACATCCTAATTGTTAACAGAGAGAATTGACTGAGGAGAAAAATCAACTCCTACTATTGTTCCAGAGACATTGCTCCAGCTAGGAAATAATTCAATCTCTGAAGATCTAGTAGAGCTGCTGCGAAGGAACTGCTTTCAAAGCTCTCTCTTTGTGATTTAAAAGCATGAAATAACCTCATTTCAAAGTCGAAAGTCTTAAAAAGAAATACTCTTATCACCTGTATAGCCTGGATTTCGAATCAGGCTTGGGATAAAGTAGAAGAGTCTCTGCATGTAGACCCAAATATCTGTTATCAAAAAGCCTGATCATTCCTTTCAGAATTCATGGCAAATACTATTTTGCCACCCAGAATACATTTTGAAGGACATTTGAGTTTTTAGGGCAATTTCTGTAGGGAAACAAAACAAATTCACAGAAAATCTATTCGCACCTTATGCTGTGGAGTCCCAGTGTATTTGAGTCATCTTGTTCACGGAAGAAATTGTTTTTAAAGAACAGCTATCAATATTGCAAAATTGTAGGGTGGGATTCTAAAAGACAGTTCCACCTACATTCTTGTTTGCTTCTGTTTCTTCTCTCCTGCTTGAAATAAACTACTTTACATAGATTTTGTTTGTGAGACAATAGTGAGGGCATCTTTGGGTCTTTGGAAGGTCTCAGTAACTGTTGGCTATCTGGATAGCTCGTATTTTGGCTTTCCATAAAGAAGTGCATAAAGCTCAGAAAAACTCTGTACACATCATGTAACTGCACTGTGTCTGAAAGTTGCCTCCTGCAAAGTAAATAAAGCTATATTGATTTCTTCTGGGATACACAATTTATTTTTGGAATTTTCTCTCATCTAGCTCAAATTTCTGCATGGATTTTTGAGAGTGTTTTTCAGCATGGACTGAAAATAGGGCTTAACTGGTTGGAAATGCAGGTAGCTACCATGTAGGTATATTCCCACATTAGGCTTATTATTTATATTGTTCAGCCCTATAATCAAAGAAAAGAAATTGTTCTCCAGAACACTTATCAGTATTGCTATTAAGTCAAAAATTTCTAGGCTCTAAGGTTATAGGAAATGGAGAAGAAGGTAGGAATATAAATGTCTGAATTATCCACACGTTATTACATCAGTTTCCTAAGTACAGCCTCAGGTTAACGATAGCATTTACTGAAGTTCTCCTAATCTTCTGCTTGTATTCAGTGTCACATAGTACATAGTCTTTGATCCCAGGAATCATGTTACTAAGGGAATACTTACTGTATTAGGATATTAAAATATTAGGAAAAAGATGATTGTACTACTTATGTTTGTGCATGAATTCCTCTATTTTTTGACCACTATTTGTCAACAGCTTATAATGTATTAGGCATTGGGTGGAATAAAGACATGAGTAAGACACAACCCTTACCACCAAGAGTCTCAGAATCTGGTAGGAATGCTATAGCAGAGACTGATGTTTACCACAGATGGCAGACTGTAATAGGTAAATGGATAAATAAAGATATATAGATGACAGACAATAGATACATGAGATTAGTAAGGAGGTGGTTAGATAGATGGACAGATAAGTAGATGGATGGACAGAGAGGTAGGTAGATAGATAATTAGGTAGGTAGCTATCAATGAGTTAGATGTTTTCATTCTCTCTTAGACTAAAAGCTAAAGAAGGGCCTCAGGGTCTATATGGTCTAGCTTCCTGCCATTCCTAACAGTGTATCCTCCTTTTCCTTATTATGTTTAAAATAGTAGCTTCCATGCTGTTGTTGAAACGCATTTAGTATGTTCTCCCTAAAGTTTTTTGCATTTCCTATTTCCTTTGACAGTTGGATTTTTTTTCCCTAAGATACACTCATAGCTCTCTCTTTCCCTTAATTCAGATGTTCAAATGTTACCTCATCAAAGAAATATTCCCTGACCACACTACTATTGCCATTCCTCTACTTTTACTTATCACTGCTTTTCATTGAAACAATCACTACTTGCCATGTTATACATTTCTTTCTTTCTTTTTCTGTCTTCTTAGAATGTAAGCTCTATAATAGTGTGAACTTTTGTTAACCACTCTATGCCTAGTGCCTGAATTGTTTTTTTTTTTTTTTGTTGTTGTTTTTTTTGAGACGGAGTCTTGCTCTGTCCCCCAGGCTGGAATGCAGTGGCGAGATCTGCAAGCTCCACCTCCCTGGTTCATGCCATTCTCCTGCCTCAGCCTCCTGAGTAGCTGGGACTACAGGTGCCTGCCACCACGCCCGGCTAATTTTTTTGTATTTTTAGTAGAGATGGGGTTTCACTGTGGTCTCGATCTCCCGACCTTGTGATCCGCCCACCTCGGCCTCCCAAAGTGCTGGGATTACAGGCGTGAGCCACCGCGCCCGGCCAACGCCCTGAATTGTAACTGACATATAGTATATATATTTTGTTGGTTGAATGAATGACTAGATAAGTGTGTAAAAGCATCATGGAGAAGAACATGAAAGACATTGGATTCTGAATTAAGGAATTTTTGGCTTTCTTTGATAGCTGTATCAGTCTACTACTCCCACAAAAATACATTGTCATAATACAATAATAATCATTTATTTCTCATGCATCTGCAGATCAGTGGCCAGTGGTTGGCTAATTGAGGCTGTGCTCGACAGGATGGTTATACTGGTTTTAGCTGGGCTCACTTCATGTATCTGTAGTCAGCTTGTGTCTGTAGCTAATCTTCAGGGACCAGTGGACCAGGTGGGGTGTTACCTTCTCATGGTTAAGACAGACCCAAATGAGAGCAAGACTGCCTGTGCCAGCAGGTTGCCATCCTCCATATGTATCATGTCTGCCAACATAGCATTGGCCACAGCAAATTAATACCTCAAATCAAAGCAGGGAAGTCACTCTGCTCATAGAAGGAGGAGCAAATTTAAATTGAATCATGTGGGGAATGTTATTTTACATTTGTCAGCAGTTTTAGGCTTTTTTATGGATTACTATAAAACTTAAGCTTTTTCATCATTGAGATATATTATTTGGAGCTATTGTTGAACTGAAATTAATGAAAGTGAACCATCATGCAGTCTTCCAATTAAAAAAAAATGTTCCTAGCATGCAGGTGATGGTGTACATATGTCCTGATCACAATATACCCAGTATGTAGGTTAATAACTTGTGCTGTTATGACATAGTTTGTTTTATACACAATTTATTTCCCAGCTTTTATCTTAGGAACAACTAAGTGCTCCCTCTGCTCCTATACAATTTTCCCTTCGTAAGAATTTAATTTATAAGACTGCTGACTTTAATTACAGATGGAAGCATGAAACTGTTCTATCAAAATGTAATTGACTGTCATAATAGTATAGCTTTGAGATTTTCTTATTTTCCTCTCCCATCTTAAAAGAGTAGACTCTGGAGATTAGAGTTAATGATGCTGATGCTGTATTGATTGCTGCATTATTTGTTTTCTTTCTTCCTGCATTTGGGACTAACTTGATTATTTAAAAGACACCTGCAATTCTTTAGCAAGTGTTTAATTCCAATCAGGGAATGTGCCATCACATATGTGGGTACTGTATTATAATGTTCACCCAAATATGACAATATGATAATTTTTTTGTGTATATATTACGTGTTCAGTAGGAGTTGTGACAGAGTACAGTTTTAGTATTGGGCAAATGTCCCAGAGTTAGAAGAGTTATCACTAGCAGTGTCAGGTGGAACAGAATTTCTAGGTTGCATTTCCTAGAAAAATGAAAGTCCCATCTTCTCTATGCAAAAGATGAAGTCGGTAGGAGGTGTTACGGGGCTGAACATTACTCATATTCTTGAAGGTAATTTACTCATAAATCTGGCCACTAATAAATCTTTGGGTACCTACTATATCCCAGATAGCCATACCGTTGGCTAAAATTCCTAGCAGCTTCTGTTAATTGGAGCCTAAATGGAGTTAATTACAGACAGGTAAATCCTTTCATATTATGAATAGTGATGTCTGCCGTCCTTGTTTCAGTTAGATTTCACCATCATAGCAGTGTTCACAAAGGGCTTTGTGCTTCCTGACTTTGCTTCCCATGCTAAAATTGAATATACCTACCTGCATGTTTTCTGTTTGTATTTTTTGCCATTGTAAGAGAGTTATTGTCGTTTTTAACATCTGCCCCAGCTCTTCACTATGCCAACTCTCTGAAAATGATTTGGTAGTTTCCCTCTTGGTTTTATTTGATCCATAGAATGAAGGTAAATAAATGGTGAACATGTCAATACAAGCATGCATAACCCAGCACGGGTGCACAAAGATGGGGAAAATGAAGCAAGTGTATTTAAGTATCTTAACTTAGTATTTTATTAAAATGGTACTTAGAATAGTCTTGTTATTAAATAATTTTGCTAGGATAACATATAATTCTGATTAATTTGCTAGAATAAATACAGGTTTTTTACTTAACTCCTGGATAATCACATCTAAACTGTGATAGAATTATGACAAATTTCTAAAAGATTCTTCACTAGGCAGCCTGTGTGAATTTTTTTTTGAGATAGACCCATGTATATTTTGAAGATCTCATCACATATCTATGACATTTCACATAATGACTCTGTAAAGACATATTCTGACACATTCTCATTAGCAAGTTATATAGATTGCTTACTAAAGTAGTGGAAATTACTTTTGAATGAACTCTGCAAGCCTGGGTAAATGACTATGTGAGAATGAGCTAATCAGCTGTCTTTGTTAAATGTTTTTCTGAGCGTGGGAGGCCTTGGCAGGTAATTTGGCTTTCTCTGATTTGCAGCTGCTGTCATCATTGCTATATGTGATTGATATGTCTGACTGGACAAATTTGCAACCTGACACTAATGCTGATGAATGGTTTAAAGATATTAGATATTGATAATTTCAGAAAGTGCCCATGGAATTGCATCTAGGGGACTGGTTTTTCAACTTAACAAATCCACGTCATGGTAATACTTATGAGGCAAACTTTACTCTTGAGAGTTTTGAGTTAAGCCCCATTATGAGGTGTAGTAAACATGCAACAAATTGTGCTATGAATTTTCTCTAGAAGAACAAATTTCAGCCTCTAATTTGGTATCATGTAGACATATTCTTACAGAAAATGAATTTCTTTACAATTATCATGTCTTTTATCTGCAACTGCTTTACGAAGTGGAGGATTATTTTTTCTCAGTAGCTGCACCATGTTTTGCAGAGATGTAGAATGTTAGGTTTGAATGTATTGTTTGATATTTCCAAGTCCAATACTTGTCAAAACCTCTTTAATGTCAGAGGAGGGTAAATACTTAAATCGTGAAATCTGGGAATGGAACCTAAAACCAATAAACAAGGTCATATTTGAGGTCGTAAGATTTAGAATCTTTATCCATAGTATACCTGTGTTCATTGAACCAACATTTCTGCTTAGCTGAGCTTCCTTGTCTGCATGAATTAAATGAAATTGGCCTAATACCCTCATTCCCATGACCTGTCAGTATTTCAAAGCCTTTCTCATGGTATGTGTACATTCCTAGGGGCTAATGTTGCGTTGGTCACCTGTCTCTCAGATTCCTGCTTTCACTGAATTTTGAGTCTCTCTCGACTCTTACCATCTTTAGCTATTTTCTTCCCACCTCCTTGAAGATCAAAAAATAGGGTTCCCTTCATTCATTTACCCGTAATGTAACTCATACAGGGTATACGTAGGAATACTAAATCTTGATTTAAAAAAACAGTTGAGTGGCAATGAATTTGCAGCACAGTACCACATAGCAAAAACTTAAGAGTAAATGTGAGCCAATTTTGATCTTAAAAGTGTTCTGTCACCCTGCCTCTGGGATCTTCTTACCAGCTAACATTGATCTGTAGGCTCCTCTCCTGCCACCCATGCCTTATTTCATCTCACTCAGTTTTTCTCCCTCCAAACTCCATTCTTCTCTGAATTGTGTCACACATTTTTGCTAATAATATCTAGAATGGTTTAGGTACCTGTCTAGTTCCAGAAAACTGAGGCTATTTCACTAGGCACCTTTGTGTCATAAATCTTTTCCATCAAGGTGACTACTTGAAAAAGATTATTTCACGGAAGAATTCCATGAAGAATCTCCTCCTTTATTTCCTTCATGTTATACTGATTTTAATTAAAAAGGTTTGTTCCTCTTATATATTTAGTACATTTTCTGCTTCAACAACATGTGACCATTTTTAACTTATAATTTTGTGCTTTCCTCCCTATATATCCTAAAAATTCGGTTTGAAAAGAATGGATCTATCTCCTGACACAAGTATGAGTCTACTTCTCAGTCTCTCTTCTATTATGTCAGCCTCTCTCATTTTATGAGAAATGAAATCCAGAATCGCTAAGTGATTTTCCCAATGTTCCAAAACTCAGAACATTTAATAGGGAATACAAAATTCTGCTCTCTCATTATTCAAGATGGAATAAGTTTCTTATTATTAGTGAAATTGTGTCAAACAAGTACATCTCTACTTTCTGATAGGGGATCCTTAATTGTATGCCCAATCTTTTAAGAAAAATTTTGTATTCTAAAAATATCCATGTTAAATATCCATACATGTTTTTCTTTCATTTATACCTGCACTGTAATTTTCTTTTGGAATATTACCTGCAGGAAACTTCAATGTTCTGTTAACTTATGTACCATCATGTGGGAAGGTTTCTCTATCTGCCACATCCTGTTCAGCTATTTTTTTTTTTTTTTCTTTTTTTTGAGACGGAGTTTCACTCTTGTTGCCCAGGCTGGAGCACAGTGGCACGATCTCGGCTCACCAGAACCTCTGCCTCCTGGGTTCAAGTGATTCTCCTGCCTCAGCCTCCTGAGTAGCTAGGATTACAGGCATGTGCCACCACACCCGGCTAATTTTGTATTTTTAATAGAGGTGGGGTTTCTCCATGTTGGTCAGGCTGGTCTCAAACTCCTGACCTCAGGTGATTCACCCGCCTCGGCCTCCCAAAGTGCTGAGATTACAGGCGTGAACCACTGCACCCAGCCCTGTTCAGGTATTTTTGTGTTTTCCTTTGTCCTGATGGTGAGTCATCTGATTAGCAAGGGTCAGCAAGACCTTGAAGAACTGCTGTCTCAGAACTGAGGACAAGGTATCTATTTTGGTTCTTTCCCCTACAGATTATTTTTCTTTCAAGCTTTGGGTCTATTAATTTGCATGATTGAGCACACATTTTCTTGTGGATACAAATTCTCATCAAATCAACATACATTTTTAAAATTCCACCTGTGTTCCTTGAACTGTGCAAGTTTTGATCAGGGATTGAAAAAAAGTGTATACCTTGGTTCTTACTCTCAATTTTCTTAGTGTTTGGAGAGAAGAAACAGATATGTTTAAAAGTAATAAGATTTAAGTGACATTTTAAGAAAATAATAGAAGTAATATCATAAAGCTGAACATGAGACATTGGTAAATTAAAGGTATTTAGACAAATGGCTATGTGCTCTTTTGAAAATCTGCTCAAAGCTGTGGGCTCTGTCTAAAGAAATGGACATATACGTATACTAATATTTCTTTACTATTTTTCTGCATTCATAAACTTAGGAAACCTCATCCATGGGAGATATGGACCTCAAATTAAGAAGTCTTAGTCCAGACAAAGTACCATAGGAGTTGAAAGACTTGGATGATTAATTCTAGATGGACTGATCAAGGAGACTTCTGAAGATAGGTCTTGAAAGATTAACAGAAGGGAAAAGGGCAAGGCTGGGGCAGAGAGCATTTCAGACAGGAAAAACCTTGAGAAAAAACTGTAAAAAGATAGGACATTAAAAAGCATAGTTTCGCAGTGCTAAACCTATTTGGAGTGAGGGAGAAGTGGAAGGAAAAACAGCAGGAATGGGATCAGCTTGTGTTGGGTTGCAGAGGACTATGAATAATGGTATAATTATTTTAAAAAATTTATTACAAAAGTAATACATGGTCACTGTAAGAAGTTCACATCATAATGCGATCTAAGAAATAGAATGTGAAAATCCCTTTCTTCTAATTGTGGCGAATTATTAGTATGCACTACACATGCTGGCTAAACCTGCTTTTTGATTGAACAACATAGGCATTATGGCTGCCTTTCTACATCAAACATAAATATAAGCCTTGTCAGTTTAATGATTTCAGCATATTTTTTACATGAAAGTACCATGATTTATGTCATCAATTTTTGTAAGTTTTCTCCCTTATTTCACTAGTATACTCTTTATGGCAGTAAACATCCTTATTCTTATACTTTCAAACACTTCTCTTATTGTGTCTTTAGGGACAAATTCCTAAAACTTACAGATCAAAGGATATACATATTTCAAATTCTGACCCATTTTATTAGATTGCCCATCAGAAATTCCATCTCTGTCAAGAGGTGTAAGAATTCCCATCTTCTCATGTCTTCTACTTTAACATTTTTGATCTCTTAATAACACCTTTTCTTGGTTTGGAGTACAGTTATATTATTATTTTTAAAAATAACTCTTTCTTTGGACCAAGAAAGGGAGAGAAAGGGCGGGGTGGGAGGGAGCAGGTGGTGGGAGAGAGCGATAGCGAGCGAGCTGAAGCATTTTTGTTCATCTCTCTTCCTGTTCTCAGAGTTGTATATTTCTTAGGAACCAGAGCAAATTCTGTAACAATTACGAAAAGAATGATAATAAAGAAGACTATTCTGTGTAAAAGAAACACGAGAGCCTATCATGGGGATGTTATACTGGTTTAGTGATGGGTAGATGAAAACTGTAATGAAAACAGTTGTAGAAGAAATGAAAGAGATAAGCTGAAGCAGAAAAAGCCCTTAGGATAAAGAATAAGAGACTAGATGCTCAGGTCTGCAAGAGAAACCATACTTTTTCTTCA
Organism: Piliocolobus tephrosceles; assembly: GCF_002776525.5. Lineage (NCBI taxonomy): Eukaryota > Metazoa > Chordata > Mammalia > Primates > Cercopithecidae > Piliocolobus > Piliocolobus tephrosceles. The sequence goes on along the minus strand of NC_045435.1, from coordinate 147,352,214 downwards.
CTGTTGACACACCCTATCTTAGCCATTTTGTATGCTAATAGCATGCAGACTTGATTGGAGGCAATGATCAATTTGGAGGCCATTGAGTGATAGTGTAGCCATTCCACCTCCAACCTGCCCAGTGCTTGCCTAATTGAAAAGCTGAAGTATGGCCACCCACACAGCAACACCCCAAAACATGGCTTTCCAACATGGGACAGCCATGATTCCTAATACTTTGTTTCAAAAGGTCTACCTAATTACCCCTCTCCTAAACCTAGACTTTGTATTAGACGGGTCTCCTGCTTCTACAAAAAACTTTTCAATTTATCCTTAAATTTACACTCTTAGTCTGTATTTTTAAGTTTAATACAGGCTAGTACTTTTTAGGGTCTGTTGGCTTTTATTCTTACTGTGATTTTCCTCTTCTGTCCACAAGTGAGCATGTGCTGTGGTTAGCTGTTGGAGAGATGTTACACAAGATGTTACTTGCATAATGAGTTAACTCACCTTCATTAATTTCCTGTTAGTCCTCTTTCTTTTTCTAATCCTTGCCCACTAGGCCAGTTGTGATGTTTTCCTGGCTAACTCCACTTTCCATGTTTGATGTCCCTTCTATGAGTTTTTAAAAAATTCACTCTCCTTCTAGGAAATCAGTGCTTCCCTGTTACTTACATCTTCTGTCCTTTATAATTCAGAAAAGGCTGTTGCGTTAGTATCTTACTATAAAATTCCATCCATTTTGTATATTTAAGGATATCTGGAACAGAAACCTTATCTCACATTGTGATCTAAGACAGAGGTCAGCAAATTTCGTCTGTAAAAAGCCAGATGGTAAGTATTTTAGGCTTTGTAACCCACATATGGTCTCTGTGGCAGATTTTTTCTTTTATTGATTTTTTTTTACCGCTGTTTAGAAATGTAAAAACCATTCTTAGATCACAGGCCATACTAAAAAGGGTTTTAGACTTGGCCCACAGCCATATTTTTCTGTGTTCTGACCTAAGAGGCTACACTGCGAGAATGAAAATCTTCCATTTATTTCAACATTTGCTCAGGAGATATCAAAGCTAAACACTAATTTTTCTAAGCAGCTAAGAATCATGAAGTTTGAATGACGCCAGTATACCAGACTCTTATTGGACATAATGGAAAACTGTTTTTGACCAATGGACAATGGTATTTGTTTCAGCCAATTACGTGCAGACCTGAAGATTTATCTCACGCTAGGTTTTCAAACCTACCTTTCTTGAAGCCCTTGAGTTCCTCCCACTCCCAGGTGATCTACTTAGTGAAGTTTGACATTTGTGTATGTTCTCTTGTCTGGCAAGTTAATAAACTGAGGGTTTTTTTTTCTTTCTCCTTGGGTAGTCTTTGTTTTAGTCTTTGACAATTCCCTGTGTAAGAAATTCACACAACAGTCAGCCGGTGGAAAAGTTCTTGCGGATGTTGGGTAAGGAGAATTTTTCTTACAGTTTCTGAAATTATGCTTATAAAAAGAATAAAGTTTGGTTGGCTGGGGAAAAATGGGAATGAACAGATAAAGACATCTTGTTTTTGTACAAAGTCTAGGAGATACTGTTTAGTATTTTTAACAAAATAGAGCAAAATTGTTTGCTGTCAGAAAAAAATGTGAAAATCTTTGAAATTAGCAGAAGTCATTACTGAGTGTCTGCAAATATAGAAAATTGATGATGATGCAAATTTTGCTTGTTCATACAAATGCAAATAACTTGTATGCAAATAAGTTCAATGAATTATTGCCCCATGGACAGCAACTAGTTTTTATCTGTTTGTCAACTCAAGTATTCCTGATTTCCCATATATATTCATTCATTGAGTTCTCCTTTGGACCAGTTATAACATCATCTTACTCTCATTAATTGATGACTTAAATAAACTCTTTGCCATATAGGACATTAAATGTTATTATGAAAATTATCTTCTAACAATCTTAGTATGGCACAGTATACTTCATTGTAACACGGAAGTGTATATTATTTGTGGCATACACAGTTTTATAGTTATAAATCATGTTTTACTTTAATTGTTTTTACTCACTATATATATAAAACTAATGAATAATTTGACTTAATTATCTAAATAACTGAAGTCAATGGAAATTAAGCTTTACTTGTCTAGGCATTTTTGTGTGTAAGTCTTTCTAACTAAAAGATCGTCAGAAATAATTCTCCACTCCTTTTTATCCATATGTCTATCTGTGATGCAATAAATATTAGGTTTTGCCTATGAATTTGTGGCAACCAATTAGGTCAAGCTTGTACCTATGAAGACATCCTAAAATTTCAAGTTGAACTGACATTGCATTTTAAAAATATAATACACTTAAAAAATAACAGTTTTAGGTTTACAGCAAAATTGAGCAAAAGGTACAGAGGTTTCACATACCTCTTGCCCCCATACATGCATAGCCTCCCCCGTTATCAGCATCTCCCCCACAAGATTGGTACATTTGTTACAGTTGATGAATCTACATTGACACACAACATTTTCACCCAAAGTCCAAAGTTTTTACATTAGGATTCACTCTTGGTGTTGTATGTTCCATGAATTTGAAGAAGTGAGTAGTGGCATATATTCACCATTATAGTATCATTCAAAGTAGTTTCACTGCTGTAAAAATTCTGTGTTCTGACTATTCATCCCTTCCTCTCCTCTAACCCTTGGCAACTACTGACCTTTTAACAATAGTTTTGTCTCTACAGTGTTGCTTTTTTCAGTATGTCTTACAGTTGGAATCATATGTAGCCTTTTCAGATCTACTTATTTCAATTAGTAATATACATTTAAATGTTCTCCATGTCTTTGCACAGCTTGATAGTGCAGTTTTTAGTGCTAAACAATATTCCATTGTCTGGGTGCACCGCAGTTAATTTATCTGTTCACTTCCTGGAGGACATGTCGGTTGCTTTCAAGTTTTGGCAGTTACGAATAAAGCTGCTATAAACATCCACGTGCAGGTGGTATATAGATGTAGTTTTCAACTCCTTTGAGTAAATAACAAGCAACAAGATTGTTTTTGCATTCCCACCAGCAATAGTGAAAAGTGCCTGTTGTTTCATATGCTAGCTGGCATTTTTGTTATCTAATACTGATACTAATACGGATTTTGGCCATTTTAATAACTCAGCAATGGCATCTCATTGTCCTTTTATTTTTCATTCCTCTGATGTCATATGATGTGGAGCATCTTTCATATGCTTATTTTCCATCTGTGTATCTTCTTTGATGGGAAATCTATTAAGATCTTTGGCCCAGTTTTTAATCAGTTTGTTTGTTTTCTTATTGTTGAGTACAGATGGTCCCCAAATGTAGGGTGGTTTGACTTAAAAATTTCAACTTTCCAGTGGATTTATTGGGAGAAAATTTCAACTCAGTCAGTAACCATCTGGACTTAAGATTGTTTGACTTATGATTTGTTTACTTACAATGGATTTATTGAGAAGTAATCCCATTGTAAATCAAGAAGCATCTAGATTAAGAGTTCTTTGTATATTTTGGGATAAAGATCCAGGTATCTTGTTTGCATATATTTTTTTCCAACTTGTGGCTTTTCTTTTCTTTCTCTTGATAGCATCTTTTGCAAAGCAAACAATTTTAATTTTAATGAAATCCAGTGTATCAATTTCTTCTTTCATGGATTGTGTCTTTGGTATAGTATCTAAAAAGTGATTGCCAAACTGAAGGTTATTTAGATTTTTTTCCTATGTTATCTTGTAGGAGTTTTATAATTTTGCGTTTTGCATTTAAGTCTTTGATCCATTTTGACTTAATTTTTGTGAAGGATGTGAGCTCTGTGTTCAGTTTTGTTTTCACATGTGGATGTCCAGTTGCTCCAGCACCATTTGTTAAAAAGACTATAATTTCTTCATTGTGCTGCTTTTGTTTCTTAGTGAAAGATTAGTTGACTATGCTAATGTGGGTTTACTGCTGGACTCTCTATTCTGTTCCATTGATCTATTTGTTTGTTCTTTCACCAATGCCATGCTGTCTTGATTACTGCAGTTTTACAGCAAGTTTTCAGTCTGAGTATTGTTAGTTCTCCAACTTCTTCAGTATTGTGTTGGTTATTCTGGATCTATTGCCTCTCTGTATAAATTTTAGAATAAGCTTTTTGATATCCACAAAATAACTGGCTAGGATTTAGACTGGAATTGCTTTTAATCTATAAATCAAGTTGGGAAGAACTGAGATCTTGAAAATACCAAGTCTTCATGTTCATAAAGATGAATATCTTTCTATTTATTGAGTTCTTTAATTTTTTTCATCAGAATTTTGTAGTTCTTTCCATAGGTCTTGTACATATTTTCACTAGATCCATACTTAAATATTTCATTTTTGGTTATGCTGATGTAAATGGCATTATGTTTTTAATTTCAAATTTCACTTGTTCACTGCTTGTATACAGGAAAGTAATTGATTTTTGCACATTAACCTTGTATCATGAAAGGTTGATAAATTTCCTGTTAGTTCCAGGATTTTTTTTCTGGTGATTATTTCAGATTTTCTACATAGATAATGATGTTATCTGTCAGCAAAGACCGGTTTTATTTCTTCTTTTTAAATCTGTGTACATTTTCTTTTCTTGTCTATTACATTTGCTTAGAACTTCCAGTATGATATTGTAAAAAGCAGTGGTGAGAGGTGACATCCTTGCATTGTTCCTGTGATTAGTAGAAAAGCCTCTAGTTACCGACCATTAAGTATGATGTTAGTTGTAGGTGTTTTGTAAATATTTTTTAATCAAGTTGAAATTCACCTTTATTTCCAATTTATATCAGAGTTTTTATGATGGATCAGTGTTGGATTTTTCATATGCTTTTTCAACATCTGTTGGTATAATCATGTGGCTTTTATTCTAAATATTTTATTCTAACACTGTTGATATGATGGATTACATTAATTTATATTTGAGTGTTGGACAAAACTTTCATACATGGGATAAATGCCACTTAGTTGTATGTATAATATTTTATAGATTTGTTAGATTTGTTTCGCTAATATTTTGTTGAGAATTTTTACATCTATATTTATGAGAGATCTTAGTCTGTGGTTTTCTTTTCTGGTAATGTCTTTGTTTGGTAGTGGTATTAGAGTAATACTGGCCCCATACAATAAGAAACTGTTCCCTCTGTTTCTATCTTCTGAGAGAGAGAGAGTCGAGCATTGGTATAATTTTTTCCCTTAAATCTTTGGTAGAACCTACCATGGAGCACTTTCATTTCTGATACTCATAATTTGTGTCCCTTTTCATAGTTAGCCTGGCTGTAAGACATAGAAAAAAAGAGTGTTTTTCATACTCTCATGCACCACTCAGTAGAACACTTCTGACACCAAATGTGTGCATTTTTTCCCAGGCACACATCAAGTAATTCTCCAGAGGACACCAATTGGGTGTCCTATAATGTGACTTGATTCTGACACTATCTACGAGATAGCATCAGATCCCACAGGGTAAGGACTCAGTCCTACAAGACTGCCCCCATCTCAGATGCCAGTTGGAAGTCCCAGGTTATGACCTGTGCTTCTAACCAACTGGCTATAAACTGAGCTTCTATGCCCTCTCAGTGTACAAGCCTCCAGGAAACTCCATGTGTTTAGCAATCTGGAAACTCTCTGAACCCTGTGCTTTTGTGTTTTTATCACGGCTTCATTATGTAGGCATGATTAATTAAACCATTAGCCAGCATTGGTCAGCTCAACCTTCAACCCTTCTCTCCTCCTCTAAGATTGGTGAGTAGGACTTCAAGTTCCTACCATCTGATCACATGATCATTTTCCCTGGTAACCAGCCCTTATCCTGAGGCTATGTAAGAGCCCACCAAGATCTACCCAATTAGAACAAAAGATGCTCCTATTATCTAGGAAATTTCAAGGGACTTAGGACCTTCCTGTCAGGAACCATAGGCAGAGACCAAATATATATTTCTTATTATATCACAAGGTCACAGAGGTGTATTGATTTTATTAATCTTTTCAAAGAAGTAGCTTTTGATATTGGTGGGGTTTTTTTCCTATTTATTTAAATATTATTGATACCGTCTCTACTTTTTCTTTTCCTTATTTTTTTTTTTTTTTTTTTTTTGGAGATGGAGTCTTGCTGTGTCGCCCAGGCTGGAGTATAGTGGCGCGATCTTGGCTCATTACAACTGCCGCCTTCCAGGTTCAAGTAATTCTCCTGACTCAGCCTCTGAAGTAGCTGGGATTACAGGCGTGAGCCACCACACCCAGTTAATTTTTTGTATTTTTAGTAGAGACGGGGTTTTTTTACTCTCTTGGCCAGGCTGGTCTCAAACTCCTTACCTCAGGTGATCTGCCTGTCTTGGCCTCCCAAAGTGCTGGGATTGCAGGCATGAGCCACTGTGCCTGGCCTCTACTTTTTCTTGTTTTCTGCTTGCTTTGAGTTTAATTTGCTGTTCTGTGTCTAGTTTCCTAGGGTAAAACTTAGAATATTGATTTAGATCTTTTTTTTTTCTACTATATGCATTCAATGCTTTAAATTTCCATCTAAATATGCTTTTGTTATGTCCTGCACATTTTGATGTTTTGTTTTTATTTTCATTTAGTTCAAAACATTTTAAAATTTATCTTGAGATTTCTTCTCTAATCCACTGATCTATGTGTTGTTTACAGCATGTTGTTTAATCTCCTGCTATTTGGAGGTTTTCCAGTTATCTTTCTGTTCTTGATTTCTAGTTTATTTCTGTTGTGGTTTGAAAGTAGACGCTATATGATTTGTATTATTTTAAATTTGTTTAGGTGTGTTTTATGGCCCAGAATGTGGTCTGTCTTGGTGAATATTGCATGTGAGCTTAAAACAAATGTGTATTTTGCTGTTGTTGGATGAAGTAGTCTGTAGATGTCAATTACATCCAGGTGATTAATGGTGTTGGTGAGTTTGACTATGTTCTTACTGATTTTCTGCTTGCTGAATCATCTGTACATTTCTGATAGAGGGGTGTTGAAGTCTCCAACCTATAATAGTCTCTTCATCTTTTTCTCCTTTCATTTCTGTCAGTTTTTGCCACATGGTATTTTGAAACTTTTTAATTAGGCACATATACATTAATGATTGTTATATATCTCCTTGGAGAATTAATCTCTTTATCAGTACGTAATGCGCTCTGTGTCTGAAAATTTTCCTTGGTCTGCTGTCTGCATTGTCTTCTATCATGAAGCTTGTCTGCATTGTCTGAAGTTAACATAGTTCTCCCTACTATTTTTGATTATTGCTAGTGTTACAGGAAAGGGGTACCCATCCAGACCCCAAGAGAGGGTTCTTGGATCTTGCGAAGAAATAATTCAAGGCGAGTCCACCGTGAACAGTAAAAGCAAGTTTATTAAGAAAGTAAAGCGGTGAAATGACAGCTACTCCATAGACAGAGTAGGACATTCCTGAAAGTAAGAGGAGGAGTGTGTCCACCCTTGGTACAATGCTTGTATATATACAGGTTAAAAATAGACCTTGGGGAGATGTGCTCTGCTATAAGGGTTTATGATAAAGGATTAATTTTCTTAATTACTACATTTTGCAAGAATCAATATTATTATCTTTAAAGCAAAATTAGGAATGTCTTCATTCTCCAAATACCAGGATATTTGGACACTCTCAAGTCTGGGTCTGTTTTAGTAAACATTATTAATTCATTCCCTTATCCATAAACATCTAGAGGCTAGGAATGACTAATTTTCTGGGAATACAGCCCAGCAAGTCTCAGCCTCATTTTCCTAGCCCTTACTCAAAATGGAGTCGCACTGGTTCGAATGCCTCTGACGTTAGCGTGGTATATCTTTTTCCATTTCTGTGCTTTCAATTTATATGTATGTTTATATGTAAATACAACATATAGTTGAACTTGTGTTTTGATCCACTCTGACAATCTCTGTCTCTTACTGGGTGCATTCAGCCCATTGATATTCAAAGTGATTACTGATATATTTGGATTAATATTTACCATATTTGTTACTGTTTTCTATGTGTTGCCCTTATTTTTGTTCTTAGTTTTGTCTTCCACTTTTTTCTCTCTTTTGTGGTTTTAATTTAGAATTTCATGATTCCATTTTTCTTTTTTAGCATATTAGTTATATTTCTTTTAGTGGTTACCCTGGAGTTTGCAATTTGTATTTACAGCTAATCCAAGTCAACTTTCAAATGAAACTATTCCACTTCATGGGTTGTGTAAGTATCTTATAGTAACCAAATTATCTTTATTTCTTCCTCCTGTCCCTTGTATCTTTGCTATCATTCATCTCAATTCTACATAAGCATATATAATACATATATATATATATTCAAAATAAAGTGACAAGGATATATTTATTTATATATGTAATATGTTCATATACATGTATATAATCTTGCCATTCTTATTTTGAATGAACCGTTTTCTGTGAAATACTTTACAAATAAAAAATAAGCTGCAAAAGCAATTCTTCTAACATTCTTGTAAGCCAGATCTACTGTCAATAAATTTTCTCAATTTTTTATTTATCTAAAAAAGTATTTATTTCTTCTTCACTTTCGAAGGATAATTTCACAAAGCACAGTACTCTAGGTTGTGCTTTCTTTCTCTCAACACTTTAAATATTTCCTTGCTTGCATGTTTCCTGTGGAGAAGTCAGATGTAATTGTTAATTTGCCCCTCTGTCTAGGTGTCTTAGTTCATTTTCTGTTGCCTATAACTGAATACCTGAAATTGGGTAATTCATAAGAAATGAAATGTTTCTACAGTTTTTGAGTTACATTTTTATCACACAACTTTATATAAAAAATTACCTATTCACTTTTTTTGTTGGTTTTCCTTTAACAGACCTTAAAGTTCTTGTTGTCATGGTTCGTATCTTATTTTTTTGTATGTCTCTATCTAAAACTTTATGTGGTGTTCATTAAATTGTAAGAACTCAATATATGCACTTTGAAGTAATGGTTTCCCTGACTTTTAGCCTACAGCATTTGCTGTAATTTAAATAGTTACTCACTTCGTTGTATTCACAGTGCTAATCATTCCTTTCTATGTGCCTACTGCATACCTTGTACAAACCTCCATTATTACACACAGCATCCTGTACTCTCATCATTTCTTTTATTTTCTGTCTTATTCTATTAAACATGTCCTCTAGATGAAGAATCTATGTCTTATTTAACTTGCTTTTCCAAATACCTAGCACAATGCTTGCCACATGTGGGAAAGTCAGGAATTAGTCACTAAAACAGAATTGAAGTAGGTATACAAAGTCATTCACAAATCATCCTGCCAAGTACAAACCAAGTTATGAATATTTTAATTTTACCAGCATTCTTTAGTCTTAAACAAAACAAATTTTAAGGGCAGCATCATATTTTTAAAACAAAGTTTCTAATGGCAGGCAAATTCTGGATTTCCCTGAAAATCATTTTTTCCCTCCCTGAGGATGCATGGCATTCTATTACTAGAAATTTTTGTATAAAAACTGTGCGAACTAAAACCTAATATAACTTTAAGACCAAAGGCACTGAGCAGTTTAAAAGTGATTCTACAAGGCAATGTCAGAGCTCCACAAGATTTTTTTTTTTTTTTTTAACAGAGAGCTCTGGATGCACTTAACTTACATGTTTTATGACTTGAACTGACTTTTACCCAGCAAATGCAATTCTTGGAGACTAAGCAAAAATCAATTTAGGAGTTCTCAAAAAACTGTTCTACATTTTTAGATAATCAGAATATACATGTTTTCAAATAAGGAAAATTTTCTTCTGATTTAGCAATTTGAAATACATAGCAAGAAGAAATAATGTTAATAATCAGTATCTTACTATTAACTTCACTAAGGTAGTGTCAAAATGATGAAGAAAAAATTTTTAAAGGCAGGGGCAAGCCCCTGCTCTGACCTATAGAGCTTGGAATTCATCATCCCATTCTAAGAAGCACAAAACTTAACAAACTGAAAAACCAACAACTTTTCTTATATCCATCGAGAAAAGTGAGGTCACAGGGCAAACCATTGCTTCTAAAAGTGGAGACACAGATGGACAAATAGAGAGAATGACGGTTAACTAGAGCAGAAAGCCACAAGCACAGTAACGAGGCTGCCAGGGTAGAAAAACCTAAGTATAGTTGACAAATTGCTAAAGACTTGAATTAAAAAGGCTGAGAGATGAAAATTCTAGGGGGACCTAGTTATTGGGGTCTTTTGTGAGTTTTATTTCCAGGAGTTCAACCAGGTTCTCATAGTAAAGATTAGAGCAAAATCCCTTCATGGTTCTGGCAGAAGGAGGCGAAAATTAAGCATTTCGAAATATACTACAGCATTAGCATTCTGTTCTTAACAAGGCCTGCCTTAGGGGAAACTATTTTATCAGAGCCTAAACTATTGAGGTTTTATCAGAGCCTAACTGATCTGGGAGAAGGAAAATACCCAGCTCCAGCCTTCTGTAGCCTTCCACGTGGGAAAAGGGAAATACCCAACTGCAGCCCTGTCTAGCCATCCTTCCCAACCTAAGGGAGGGAAATACTGAGAAGCACTTGTGAAGTTCATAGTTCAGGGGCACAAGCTCACAAAGAGACTAAAACCGAAATATAGGCCCCACTCAGCACCTGTTCACCACTTTACTAAAGGCCTATTATCACAGTTACTGTTACCAAGTACATTATGTCTGCTGGTCAAGAAAAAATTATAAGTCATAGTAAAAGGCAAAAACACAGAACAGACTAAATGAGCATCAGAATCAGAGTTAGATAAGGCAGTGGTGAGGGCTGGATGTAAGAGTCAGAGAAGGCTTCTGATGGGAAAACTTGAGTCAGGTTTGAAAAGATGTGTGGGAAAAGACAAGGAAAAAAAGGATGAGGAACATGAGATGACTGAGTAGAGACTAGCTATGCAAGGCCCAGAGACCCGAGAAACAGTTTAGCAAATTTGGGGCGTGTGACCTGAATGTCAGCAGTGAGGGTGGGAAGTTAATATTCAGTGCTGGATAGGCAGCTGGGGAGTCATACAGGAAGAGGCTTGTATGTCATGCTAAGCTATATACATGGTAGGAGGAATCTTTAAAGTGTTTCAAACAGGGGAAGAGCAGGAACAGCATCATCAAATTTGCCTTCATAAAATATCACTATAAAAACATTGTGGAAAAAAAGGATTAGAAGAAAATAAGATTAGAGGCAAAAAGATCAACTAGAGTTTCTTATAGGAATTTTTATTGGAAATGGACATAGCCTGAACTCAGACAGGAACAGTGGGTATAAAGAAGAATCAAGACGTGACATGGAATGACTCAGAAAGAGACACCTATGTTTCTGGCTTATGATGGTGCCATTTCCTACATGGAAATGATGGTGAATGATGGCAAATGAATAGGGATGGGGAGCAGTCCAGTGGGAATGATATATTTAGTTTGGGACATGTTATGGTTAAGATGAAGATCCAAATAAATATGTCAGTAAAGCAGTTGGAAAATTCAAGTTTGAAATTGATCACAAATCCACACCCAATTATAGGTGAAGAACTAGGTGAAGACACTTTGGAAAGAGTGAATAAAATTGCTTAAAATGGATCCCAGTGAATCCAATTATGTAAAGGATAAAATGAGGAGGAGTAAGGGAGCAGAAAACTAGAAAGGATGTCGAGAATGAGTGACCGATGAGGCTGGAACAAAACAGAAAAGGATGGTATTACAGAAACCAGGTGGAGGTTCTAGAATGATGGAATTGTTAATATTAATAAGTGCTTCGGTGAGGCCAAGAGAAGGCAAAAGGATACATGATACATAAAACTAAAATAGCTACTTGGATTGAAACAAAATGTGTGACCAGTTTTGATGACATAATGGGATTGTGTGGAAATGAAAGCTAGAATGCAGAGGGCTATGGAGAGAAATGAGGATGGTAGGGTGCATTTTGTCCAAGACACTTATGTCTGAAGGAAAAGTCATAGTAGCCATGGAGTAAAGCACCAGCTATTACCAAAAATACAGTCCATGAAAGCAAATATACCCCTAGCCTTATTGACTGTTGTAAATTTCTTTTACAGTGTCTGGCACTGAATTCATTTGTTAAATGAATGCATAAACTATATAGGAGAGACATGAGGATGTCTATTTATCAATAGAAAAAAAAAAAGAGACTCAGTGTAGGTGCTGGACTCTAAGTAAGAACAAACTTTTAAGAGAGCCTGGGGCTAAGATGTTGTGGCTAGGAGGAGGAGAAGCTCTGGGACTGAGCATAAAACACACACTTTGGAATGAAGACTCTCCTACTCAGACTTGTGGGAATAGGATGGTGAATAATGTCAGAAAATTTCAGTGCAATTCCACCGGGAAGTTGAGTGATGCAGAGACCTGTTTGCATTCTTGAGATTTTGTGGTTACAAATCCAGTGTGTCCTGACCTTGAATGACCCTCTAAAAATGACAAAAATAACTCAGATAATTGTGGGTGTAACAGAGGTAAAGAGGCTGAATTATTTGAAATGATAGCCTCAGTTTTACCTGACATGCTGACGAGAACTGGTCTTCATTTCCAGTGTTTTACCAGTCTCAGTGTTAATCATGCTGACTGCTCCTTTCAATACCCCTCTGAGGTAAGTTAGCTCCTCCATTAACCCTAATAGAAAAAGTCTGACTCAGCAGGAATACTACATGAGAAATAGAAAATCCAATTCAGACCTTGCAGCCACCCAACCCAAGTTACTGTCTGACGACCCCATCATTCTTTTCTGCAAATAAAGAAATACCAAGATTGACTCAGCACAGAATGTGTGGATAAGAGTTGGACAATTAGAATACAGCTATCATGTGACTCAAAACCCCATATTTCTAGAATGATGGCAAATGAATAGGGATGGGGAGCAGTCCAGTGGGAATGATATAGTTAGTTTGGAGCAGAACAGAAAAGGATGGTATTACAGAAACCAAGTGGAGGTTGTAGAATGAGCAAGCATACTATCAGAATGAGCATTCATACTGTTAGAGCTATATTATTTTAAAACAGCTACTAGATTAAGAAAGGTGCCTCTGCCTAGTCCCTCTACTGCCTTTAAGCCTGTATGTGGAGTGTGAGAGATAGGGGATCACCACAGGTTCAAATAGAATTTTGTATGTGAATGTGGGTGTAATATAACGTTCTCCAGCTCCAACTTCGAGTATGTGTAAGGCAGTCTCTGAGGAAGTTCTCTTCCTGACTACACATGAGCTATCCTTGCAGGGTAATTGCAAGAGTCTGAAATTCTGTACTACCTAGTTTGGGGAACAAGCTGGTGCAATTTGAATTTTACCATCCACAAAACCACATTTGTATTCCCAGTAGTGTTGGAGAAGTGCGGTTGGATCCCTCCTTTGTGTAAAATCTTGGATCTCTCCTCCGACAGCTCAGGTTGAGCTCATGATACTCGTCTCCATGAGGTAAGATACAATGACAAGGTAATCTGATGATTTACTTTTCCTCTGTATGCCTTTGGGGTTTCTTTTCTCTTCTACCAGCAAATAATCAGGCAAGTGAAGTGACTTATACTAGTGCAGATTTGAATGATGGGTTTGTTTAAAATTTGATGTTTTGTTAATCACAATTTTTTTACATTAACTTTGATTTAATTTTTTTAAATTGGTGCAAAAAATTGCGATTAACAAAATAATCAAATTTAGATTTTTAAAATCAAAACTTATGTAAAAATGTTGCATTATTATATTATTTACCTTGATAGCTAATTTTGTGTGTGTGTGTGTGTGTGTGTTTGAGGAGCATATCTTAAGTGTTTTGCCTGAGTGAAGTGCCTACTCACCTTACTATATTCTCCGTGCTGGAAACAAGTATGTATTTATTAAAGCTTTGTTTTCCCTTTTAAAATAGTTTCCTTGGCTAGTTATATGAACTTAGATTCACTACATAACCAGTCCTTCTTGGGATAAAAACCAGATGGTGAATTGTTGTGCTCTGAGATAGATTTTACTTTTGGAAATTTTCAGATTATAAAGATTGCCACTTCATGTAGGTTTTGAAGAAGTTCTGAGGGTAATTGCAAAGGAATGACTAAAAAAGATACTGGACACAGGGATATCATTTAATAATAGATCTTTTTAAAAGTTGGTGCTCTGAAGATCCATTTGATTAGTTAAGGTGAAGGTATGTTTGCTCCAAAGGTCACATTATTTTTTTTTTTGCGCCATGTATTTTTGATGAAGTAAATTTGAACTTACATAGTTCGTATCATCCTGATGCAAAAACACATTAATTCCTTAAATAAATGCATGTGCTTATTTTGTTGACACAAACTAGAAATATGTATTTCTGAGAGGGATAATATCTGAAATATGGATTTTTCCATTTATTGCCCTGTTACTGAAAAAATTCTGCAAATATTTTGTCTTAGGTCATTGTATTGTGGCCACATGCCTTCATATTCTTGACATGTCTGTATCTGCACATACCTATTTCTTATTTTTTGTTGTAATAGCTTTTGCCTGAAAGCAGTCTAGAATTTCTGTGATAGGAGAAGGGAAAGAGCAAGATAGAGAAATAGGACTTTCCCACTCTTGTTTCCCCACAGAAACATTAATTTGAACAACCATTCATGCGTGAAAATACCTTCACAAGCGCTAAGGGAACCAGGTAAGAGATCACAACACCTGGATGTAGCACAGGAAAAAAAAAAAAGGTGCATTGAAGAGGTCAAAAAGAACAGTTTTACATTAACTGCATAACCCTTTTCCCAAATGCAGGCAGAACAGTGTGGAGAAGGATGCTCTCTGCATATGGGAAGGACAGGGAAGTGAGGACCAGACTTTGCCTTGGATCCCAACATAGGCCACTCTAGTAAAACCCAGCATGGGACAGGCTTCTGTGGACCCAGGTGCCAAACTGAAACTTGCAGACTGAGCTATTACACTTGCCCCAGTGCTTCACTATATCACATAGCACCAGGCTCCAGGCCTGCCTGCTGAACTCAACCTCTGGTCTTCCCTACCATTGGGCCAACCTCAGTGGCTCCAGGCTTCAGACCACCCTCAGTGCCAGGCCAGCTCCAGTGGAGCTGGGCTTTGGGCCTATACCAGTGGCACCAGCATTTGGACCTGCTCAGGGCTGGGCTGACTCCAATGAGTCCAGGCTCCAGACCACCCCCAGTATCAGGCTGACCCCTATGGCCCTAGGCTTTAGGCTTGTCATAGCCCAAGTCTGCCCCCAAAGCTCTCGTCATTAGGCCAACACCCACGGCTAGCCCCTCCAGGTGAAAGTCCAACTAGCAGTAGGACAGCTCCCTGCACCTCCAGACATGAGGCCCATCCTAGGATCCAGACGAGGCCAGAACTAAGTTGATCCACACAGCCCTAGGTGTCATGCCTGTTCCAATGCCAGATTTGTACATGGCTTTAGGCACTATGTCAACACACATGGACACAGGCTCCAGGCTCCCCAGCAGAGAGAGGCTCCAGCAACACTCTTACATATCCAAGCTTCAGAGTAGACTCTGTGGACCTAAGGCCTAGGTTTACCCTTGAAGACTTAGGATCCAGGCCCATTCCAGAGGACACAGACTTCAGACCCATCCTACTGCCTAGCCAGCCCCTTCAGATTCAGACTCACAGCCCACGTGAGTGCCAAGTCAGCCCCTGTGGACATGGGTGTCAGGTTAATTCTCAAGGGTATAGGTTCCAGGTTCACCCCAGTAGACCCACTTAACAGGCCCATTCCAGTGGATCCAGGACCGCCCAGTGGCAGACCCAGGCACCAAGCCAGTGGCTAGATGACTCCAGCAGCAAGCCTTCCGATAAACTATGCCAGAAGGCCTGCCCACAGTTTCTGAGTAGGCTGGCAAGGAAAGGGCTTTCTCAGACAAAGCCAGCCTATGAAGACGTAATTAAGTGTATACTTCTTCAAATGGGCAGACACCAATGTATGGCCTGAAAAATCAAGGACAATGAGGGAAACATGATATCTCTGAAGGGAAATAAAGTGCCAGTGATGATCCTAAATAAATAAAAACACTTGAGTAGCCTGAAAAAGAATTCAAAATACTGTTTTAAGTAAGCTCAGTGAACTTCAAAAAAAAAAAAAAAAAAAATTACAGAGAAACAATTCAAAAAAATGAAGAAAACAATAAATGACCAAAATGAGAAATTTAATAGAGTTATAAATGTTTAAAAAATTGAATAGAAATTCTGGAGCTAATGCAATCAATGAAGTGAAAAATGTGTGTATGTATATGTATGTGTGTGTGTATGAGAGAGAGAGAGAGAGAGAGAAGCGGGGAGAGAAAGAGAGCAAGAGACAATCAGTTGCAGGATTGATCAAGTCAAAGTACATCTGAACTCAAAGACAGGTTATTTGAACATATGTAGTCAGAGGAGCAAAAAGAAAAAAGAATGAAATGTAATGAAGAAAGTTTACGGGATTAGTGGGACAGCATCAGAAGTGCAAATTTTCAAGTCAAAGGACTTCAAGAAAGAGAAAGGGAAGGCGAATGTATTGAAAGCTTATTTTAAAAAAAATAGTGGAAACTTTCCAAACCTAGGGACAGATACAAACATCTAGGTACAGGAATCTCAAAGGTCTACAATTAGGTTCAATCTGAACAAGCCTAGCCCAATACCTATTATAATCAAATTGTCAAAAATCAAAGCAGAGAGGATTCTGAAAGGAGCAAGAGAAAAGAAGCAAGTAATATTTAAGGGAGTTTCAATAGGCTAGCAGATTTCTCAACAGAAATTTTACAGGCTAGGAGAGAGTGGGATGATATATTTATAGTTCTGAAGGAAAAAAAAAAAAAGTCCGTCAATAATACTGTGCCTGGAAAGTCTGTTCTTCAGAAATAAAGGAGAGATAAAGACTTTTCCAGACAAACAAAATTTGAGATAGTTCATTACCATGAGATCTGTCTTACAGTAAATGCTAAAGAGAACTCTTCATGCTGAAAGAAGAGGTTGCTAATTAGTAACATGAAAACATATGAAAATATAAAACTCATAGGTAAAAGTAAGCACACAGTCAGAAGAAGAGTACTGAAATACTCTAATGGAATGTAAGCCATTATATCTTTAGTATGAAGGTTAAAAGACAAAACTATTAAAAGTATTAATAGCTACAATAATTTGTTAAGGGATATGCAATATAAAAGATATGAATTATATCATCAAAATTCAAAATACGGAAAGAGAGTGGAGTAAAAATGTGGACTGTGTGTGTGTGTGTGTGTGTGTGTATGAGATCAAAGTTAAGTTGTTATCAGCTTAAAACAGCCTGTTACAAGATATTTTCATAAGCCTCACGGCGACCATGAAGCAAAAACCTATAGTGGATTTGTGATAAATAGTAAAGAACCAAAGGATACCACTAGAGAAAAACACTTACAGAGGAAGACAACAAGAGAAGAAGATGTAAAAACACTTAAGAAAAGATGGAAAACAATTAGCAAAAGGGCAGTGGTAAGTTCTTGCTTATCAGTAATTATCTTCGATGTAAATAAATTCTTCAAACAAAGGGCACAGAGTGGCTGAATGAATATAAGAGCCAATGTACAACCATTTGCTGCCTAAAAGAAACTCATTTCGCTTGTAAGGACACAAGTAGTCTGAAAGTGAAGAGAAGGAAAAAAGATATTTTATGCAAATAGATCCAAAAAAGAGCATAGGTTAAAAATTACATCAAATACAATAGCCTTTAAGTCAAAACTGTAAATTGAAGGTAATTACAAAGAAGGTAATTTATAATGATAAAAGGGTCAATTCAGCAAGATGATATAGCAATTGTAGATACATTCAATATTGGAGCACCTAAATATAAAAAAAATTAATAGAACTGAAGGGAGAAATAAACTGCAATACAATAATATGGTACTTTAATACACCGCTTTTAGCAATGGACCAATCATCCAGATACAAAGTAAACAAGAAAATATCAGACTTAAACTATATTAGACCAAATGGGACCTAACAGACAAATACAGAACATTTCACCAAACAGCAGCAGAATACACGTATTTCTCAAGTGCACACAGAACGTTCTCTAGGGTAGATCATATGTTAGGCCACAAAATAAGTCTTAGCATATTTTAAAATACTGAAATTATGTATCATTTCTGATCACAATGGTATGAAATTGGATATCAAAAACACCTTGAATTTGTGGAAAAATTCACAAATACGTAAACATTAAACAACTTACTCCTAAACAACTAGTGGGTCAATGAAGAAATTACAAGAAATTAAAAAAAACTTGAGACAAATGAAAATGAAAACACAGCATACTAAACTTAGGAGATGAAGCAAAAGTAGTTCTAACAGGGAGTTTTATAGCACTAAATGCTTACATCAAAAAATAAGAAGAAAGAGATCAAGTAAGCAACCAAAGACTGCACCCCAAGGAAATAGAAAAAGAACAAACTAACCCCGAAGTTAGTAAAAAGAAGGAAATAATAAAGCTTAGAGCAGAAATAAATAGAGTAGAAAACCAATGTAAAAGATCTATGAAACTAAGAGTTGGTTTTTGAAAAGATAAAGTGCAATCCCCAAATTCATATGAAACCACAAAAGACCACAAATACCCATAGCAATCTTGAGCAAGAAAAGTAAAGCTGGAATTATTACATTATTTGATTTTAAAATATACTCCAAAGCTACAGTAATAAAAAAACAGCATGGTACTGGCATGGAAATAGACACATAGATAAATGGGACAGAATAGACTGGAAATAAATCCATGCGTTTATGACCAACTGATTTTTTTTATAAAGATGCCAGGAATATATAATGTGTGAAGGACAATCTTTTAAATAAAATTTTGTTGGTAAAACTGTGTCCACATGCAGAAGAATGAAATTAGACCCTTATCTCATACCATATACCAAAATAAATCCAAAATGAATTAAGGACTTAGAAATAACATGCCAAGCTATAAAGCCATCAGAAAAAATACAGTGGAAAATCTCCATGATATTGATCTGCATAATGATTTATTTTTATCTGTAAACCCAAAAGAATAGGCAACAAAAGCAAGAACAGACAAATTGAATTATATCAAAGTTAAAATCTGCATAAAAAAAGGAAGCAATTGACAGGATGGAGAGACATCCTATGGAATGGGAGAAAATATTTGCAAACCGAAAGTCTGATAAGAAGTGAATATCCAAAATATATAAGGAACTCAACTCAATAGCAAGAAAATAAATAGCCTGATTAAAAAATGGGGCAAGAACATGGACACACATTTCTCAAGAGAAAACATAAAAATGGCCAACAGGTATGTGAAAAAATGATCAACATCACTAATGATCAGAGAAATGCACATTAAAACCACAAGGAGTTATCAGCTTACACTTGTTAGAAAGGCTTTTTAAAAATGATGAAAGATAAGTGTTGGTGAGGATGTAAAGAAAAATAAACTTTTTTTTTTTTTTTTTTTCTTGAGATGGAGTTTCACTCTTGTTGCCCAAGTTGGAGTTCAGTGGCATGATCTTGGCTCACTGTAACCTCTGCCTTCGGGGTTCAAGCAATTCTCCTGCCTCCGCCTCCTGAGTAGCTGGGATTACAAGCGCCGGCCACCATACCTGGCTAATGTTTTTGTTTTTAGTGGAGATGGGGTTTTGCCATGTTGGCCAGGCCTGTCTGGAACTCCTAGCCTCAGGTGATCCACCCACCTCGGGCTCCCAAAGTGCTGGGATTACAGGCGTGAGCCACCGTGCCCAGCCAAGAAAAAGAAATTCTTACACACTATTGCTGTGAATGTAAAATTAGTGTAGTCATTATAAAAAACTGTATGAGCCTCCTCAAAAAATAAAAACAGAACTACCATAAGATCCAGCATTCTTATTATTGGGTATATAGCCAAAGGAAGTGAAATTAGTATATTGAAAAGATATTTGCACTTTCATGTTCATTGCAGCATTATTCACAATGGCCAAGATAGCAGATCAAACTAAGTGTCTGTCAATGAATGAATGAATTAAAAAAAATGGCATATATACACAATGGAATACTATTCAGCCATAAAAGAGTCAGGTGTGACAACATGGATGAACCTGGAGGACTTTGTGTTAAGTGAAGTAAGCCAGGCACAGAATGACAAACCCTACATGATCTCAGTTACATGTGGATTCATAAAAAGTTGAACTCATAGAAGTAGAGAGTAGAGTGATGGTTACTAGAGCCTGGGGCGGTGATGAGGGAGTGGGGGTTGGGCAGACTTTGGTCAAAGGACAAAAAATTTCCTGTCAACAGGAAGAAAAAGTTCAAGAAATCATTTGTACAATGTGGTGACTATGGTTAAAAATGCTAACAGTAGATTTTAAGGGTTCTCATCAGAAAAATAACTATGTGAGGTAGTAATGTATGTTAATTTGATTTAGCCATTCCACAATGTATATATGTTTCAACATATAATGTTTTACACAGTAAATATATTTTTTTTGTTTTTCAATAAAATAAAAAACATTAAAAATTGCTATGATATTTACTTAAAGAAAGCTAAGCATTGCAGGCCTTCTTGGTGCTATTGGTATTTGTTACAAACCATAGTTGTTACCCAGTCACAACCACACATAGTATCAACTCTCCAATCTTACATATATTCTCATTTTTCTTGGGAAAATACCTAGGTATAAATTTATTGAATTATGTAATAAGTGACTTTAAGGAACTTTCGAACTGTTATTAAAAAGATCTTCATCATTCTCATTCCCACTAGAAATGTATGAGTTTTTGTGGTGCTGGATGCTTGCCAGCACTTTGTGTTGCCTATTTGTTTCCTTTTGTTGTTCTAGTAGATGGGTAGGGGTATCCAGTGCGGTTTACATTTTTATTTCCCCAGCCACAAAACATGAAGATTTCTGTTACTGAAAAAACTGACTGATGGTCAGTTTTAACTAGGTAATAGTTTAAAACTTTTCAACTTGATTCTTCTAAGATTATCTAACACGTTATACATAAAGTAATATATATTATTGTTAGCAGAAATATAATGAGTTTATACTTCAAGAGTAGGGAACTACTTAAGGAGATAAATACAACATCTGTTAATTTCTTTGAAGTCAGCCTAATTTAAAATTTCAAAGCATAATAGGTATTTGTTTTGTTGGTGGTTTTGTTTTCTAAGAAATAGTAAGTCAAAACTAAAAAATCAACTGGTTACATTTTCATTATAAGTAGTAATTTATATGCAATATTATAAACTTCAAATGTTTTTGTACTGGTGTACATAAAAAGTAATTGTGGAATTAATTATTGACTATTATTTTTCTTTTAGTAGTCAAAACTATTCATGTATGATTTTAAGTGTGCTTGGCTTGAAGTATATACTGACTGCGTTAGGAATTTAGCTCTTCTCATACTTCAAAACACTTTGAATAAATGGTAAGTGCTTTTGAAAATACTTTTCTGTGCATGTTCTGATGGCCAGGGACTGGTAATAAGTTACATGGCTGTGTCAAGTGCAGGTCTGGTGTAGAATTACTATCAACTATATTGATAAATGATGCAATTTACTGTAGTCTGATTTTTTTAATAACATTACACTGCTACGTAGAGTACTTCACCTATTTTTTTTTTTTTTCCGATGGAGGAATTGACACTGTCAAGTGAATATAAATTTGAAAAGACTTTGATACATAATCCTTGAGATGATTGATATATGATTTTTGATAATTCTGACTCCCTAAATTCTTTCTTCTTCAATTATAGAAACTGATCAAGTGAATGTATTTGCTTGAATATGCACATATTGCCAGCATTTATACATTCAATTTTGTATTTATACACTGGAGCCCCACCTGTTCTATGTAGATAATTTCAAAGAATTCGAATAAAAAAAAAGATGCTGACAATTCATTATTTTAACTTCACTGTCTTAGGAGACAATGATGGTGTTCTATTAAAGTGCTACTCAAAGTATGTTTTGTGGGTGAATGTTAGTCCACAAACATAGTGGTCTACTATGACATATGTTCAGAAATTGAAGGCACACATTTTGGAACTTTTAAAGTAATTGGAAATTATCATGACTTCGAAGCAGTGCAATGCAGAAAAGTTGGTCTATGATGACCTGGGGTGGGACAAGGGCCAGGGGTAGGGTTAATATGATCCTTCATTAGATGCTTTGAAAAGTGCTTATCGATAACATAATAGCAATTCTCTGAATTCTTTGACTTCGAAACATAACTTTATTGAGTGTGTGCCATGTGTCAGGTACCATGCTAAATATTTTACAGTGGTGTCTTATTTATCCCACATAAGATTCCTACTATGTGTTCTTGTTGGATCCATTTTACAGAAGCACAAAGAAGTATCTTGCTTAAGGTCACACAGCTAGCAGATACATATCAAGATAACTGTAGAGAATAAAGTAGCTTTAGGTAAACTGATAATTCTACTTTGACAGTAGTTCTTGCTGGTTTCAGCTCTTACATATGCAACTGAAGGACAGTAAGTGATATATATATACGTTATAGGACTTTCTGAGACATGTGCCTCTGGTTTAGGATGGAGGAGTGGACAACCAACCTAGATAAATCACAGCCTTACTATTTCAGGGGTGAAAGGAATCCTCCTCTGTCCCAGTGTGAACACTTCAGATATATGTTACCACAGAAAAAACATAAATCTCACTCATAACCAATAGGAGAGCTCCAACACATTCATGAAAGATCCACCGTGGAGACCTAAATACCTCCCAGTAGGCCCCACATCCAACATTGGAGAACAAATTTCAACATGAGATTTGAAGGGGACAGATATCCACAGTGCCTTTCTTTGATGATTCTAATTGGCTCTGAGGTGAAAATTTAATGATTAAATATGTTAGGTGTTGAGTAAAAGGCTAAGGTATTCCTATTTGATAAGTGTATCAAATTGACACATAGAAGATGTGACAATGCTTGTGTTTCTTCGAAGTATCTTTTGTATTTGTTTGATTCCTGGATTTTGGTAGATTCTGGTTAGGTAGAGTTTGGTAGATTCTGGTTGCTAGATGAGGGTTCTGATAGCTGAGCTCTTACTGTACTTGGCAAACCCATTAGTAAGTATTAGAAGTTTGTCATGTGCTCGTGTCTCTTACATATTCAAATTCAATACAGACAAATTATTATCAGTATTTTTATTCAAATAAGATAAATGTCAAACATGTTATATGCATATATTTACTAAAATAGCAAGGTGTTTGTTTCAAGGTGAGAGATGATACTACTAAGCTTTTCTGTCTAGGTTGGCTTCTCCTTGCTTTACATAACTGCATCACTAACACAGAGCTGAATAGGTGCAGCTGTTGCTTTCTGTATTATAATGATCACCATTAATTCTTCCTGGCAAATCTAGCCCTTGGGTATCAGTGGGTTAGGAAACAAAGACTGATCTGAAATGCTGGAGGTAGTGAAGGGCGTACTTCAGGAGTATAGTTTTAAAACTTGGCTTTTTGGCCTGCCAACAATGTGAGATTACAGATGCGTTGGAATTATATTTACTTGGAGGAGGGTAGGCAGAGAAAGATTTTATTTTGTATTTCATTTTACTGGATGCCTTTTGACATTCTGGGCAGCATCAGTTGGCAAAGGTGATTATATAATCAATAGGGCAGAAGAAGAGCTCAGGGTTGCAATTAACATGTTATTGTACAAATCAAAGGAACAGTAAAAGGCAATTTGTTCAACTTGTCACCAGGTCTGGACAATCTGTATGCAGACAAAAGGGAGACAGAAAATTGGAGTGGAGAAGCAAGAAACTCAAAACACTCAGGCTTTTGTTTTCTTTCTTTTCAACTTAGTATTAGTCAATGTACCTGTCTGACAACTTTAAAGTAGGTGACAGGGATCAATGATGCATTATTTCCAGTTTTTAAACTAACATTTAGAGCAAGATTAAATACCTAAATTATTTGGATGTTAGTTTTATAATTTTTAATATCTCATATTACGTCTCTATATTTGAATTTAAGACAGTCAACATAATAGTTCTATTGGGATAAAACTTTGTTTTCTAACAAATCCCAGGCACTGGGTGCATTCCCTGCACTTTGGGAGGCCGAGGCAGGCAGATTGCTTGAGGCCAGGAGTTTGAAACCAGCCTGGACAACATGGTGAAACCCTGTCTCTACTAAAAATATAAAAATTAGCCAGGTGCGGTGGTGCATGCCTGAAATGCCAGCTTCTTGGGAGGCTAAGCCACAAGAATTGTTTGAACCTGGGAGGTGGAGATTGTAGTGAGCCGAGATGGTGCCACTGCACTCCAGCCTGGGCAATTGAGCAAGACTGTCTCAAAAAAAAAAAATCCCAGGCATGAAATAAATACATATTCATCTAGTAGCCCCTATACAACTCACAGCAAGTTACAAAAATTTATGAAGAAAAAGTTGTGAAACATTCCAGAATAAAATCAATGATGACCATATGATGAATCTTCCTATAATTTAGTTGTGTTTGATTTAAAAAGTAGAGCTTTGGATAATATCCTTAGGTATATGAAAAATAATTTACTGGAATCTCATTCTGTTCTTAAAGAAACTACTTAAAGGATATATTACTGTTTGATACTTACAAGCCTTATAAAGTAGTTTGCAAGCATGTTATCCTTCCATCGCCATATAATACTGAGCAGATTAATAAATAGAGCTGTGTGTGTCATACCTTGGTCTTTGAAACCGAGCAACACTTCACAAATGGCCTAATCTCCAAGTATGAGTGTTTGTATTTTTGTAATTATGTAGAACAATCATATAGTGATACTGTTATCTCATTTTATGATTGAATATTTATTAATGATGTTATTCACTCCCTCATTTATTCAATAAACATTTATGGAATATCAATATTGTACTAGGCATTGGGTTACATACTATGTTTTTTTTTTTAACAGAATAAAAATATTTTCTTAATGTTTT
Source organism: Piliocolobus tephrosceles (assembly GCF_002776525.5). Classification (NCBI taxonomy): domain Eukaryota; kingdom Metazoa; phylum Chordata; class Mammalia; order Primates; family Cercopithecidae; genus Piliocolobus; species Piliocolobus tephrosceles. The sequence continues at coordinate 147,327,391 of NC_045435.1, read as the reverse complement.
ATAGCTTAGGATAGTGATAAGAAGAGGCCCTCCAGCTAGATTGCTTTATTTCAAAATGTACTGCTGTCACTTACTAGATGACTAACTTTGGGCAAATTACTGAACTTCATAGTTAAAGTTGAAGTAATAATAATATTTCTTTCATGAAGTTCTTGTAAGGATCAAATGAGTTGTGTGGTGTGTGTGTGTGTGTATAAATTAGGATACCACCTGAGAAAAACTTTATACATATGCACCTGTAGTTATACTATATTATTTAACTAGATGTGGTTCTGATGTTAGAACTTGGCATTGAGTGATTAAGATAGATGGTATCTCTATTAGTCTGTATTAGGGATCTCTAAGAAAGTAAGACCAATAGGATGTGTGAATACATATACATACATACACATACATATATACATTTATATATATAACTATATGTAAATGTACATATAACATATATATTTGTTTTATGTATAGATGGGCAGAGAGAATAATGTAGCTTGAGTCCACAGGCAACCCAGAGCAGGATTCCCACTGTATGTACTTGTGTTCAGATTTCCTCTTCTTTTTTTTTTTTTTGAGATGGAGTCTCGCTCTGTTGCTCAGGCTGGAGTGCAATGTTGCGATCTCAGCTTGCTGCAAGCTCCACCTCCTGGGTTGATGCCATTTTCCTGCCTCAGCCTCCCGAGTAACTGGGACCACAGACATCCACCACCACGCCAGGCTAATTTTTTTTTGTATTTTTAGTAGAGACGGGGTTTCACCATGTTAGTCAGGATGGTCTTGATCTCCTGACCTCGTGATCCGCCCACCTTGGCCTCCCAAAGTGCTGGGATTACGGGCATGAGCCACTGTGCCCGGCCCCAAATTTCCTTCTTATAAGGACATTGGCCATATTGGATTAGGGCCGTCCTCAAGATCTTGTTTTAATTTAATCACCTATTTAAATAACTTGTCTGCAAATATGGCCACATTCTGAGTTACTGGATACTAGAATTTCAACATACGAAAATTTCTGGGGGACATAGTTCAGTACATAACACCAGCCTAGTTCTATATAATACAACATATATGGTAATAACAATAGTTTTTACACAATTCTGAGGAAACAGAGGTAGGAATACTTTTCCCTAGGCAGTGATAGTGGAAGTTTGGGTAGCAGCTGGAGGCATAGGCATTTCAGTGAAGATGCTATTTAAAAATGAAATTAAGAAAAAGAATTCACCTTGAGTACAAGCAAAGACAGCTTTCTAAATAGAGGGAACAGCACAGACACAATCAATGATGCACAGAAGTTTCTGGTTCCTTAGCGTTCTACAAGTCTTTCAGTTGAGGAGGTTGTGGGGAAGAATGAGAAGAAGTGAGCTTCAAGACTAGAAAAGAATGTAAGTGATTTTTTTTTTCTTTCCAACTTTTATTTCAGGTTCAAGGGATACATGTGCAGGTTTATTACATGAGTAAATTGCATGTCATGAGGGTTTGGTGACCAGATCATTTTGTGACCCAGCTAATGAGCATAGTACCCTAGAGATAACTTTTTGATCTTCACTCTCCTTCCATGCTCCACCTCAAATAGGCCCTAATGTCTTTTGTTCCCTGCTTTGTGTCCATGTGTACTCACAGGTTAGCTTCCACTTACAAGTGATAACATATAGTATTTGGTCTTCTGTTCCTGCGATACATCACTTGGGATAATGGCCTCCAGCTGAATCCATGTTGCTGTGAAGGACATGATTTGATTGAGGCAGCGCTCCTTTCTTGGGGGCACTAGCTGCGGGGGTCTGCCCGCAGACTGTGACCCAAAAGATGGATGAATAAAACGTACGCTGACATGCAGATATTCTGTTTTGCCAGTCCTGCAGAATGTCCGACCGGCTACACACCAAGAGAGGTTTGTCACTGCAGCTGGCCTCCATCAGCTTGGGAGGCTTGCATTTATTCATTAAGATTAGTTAACAAAAGCTTGAGTCAACACAAATAGAGGTAATTAACATGGATAAGAGAGTAGTTCTGTGAGTGACTCAGGTACTGCGGTCTAAAGTAAGTACTATTAGGGAGCAATATCCCTGGTCGACCTCCTACCCCCGAGAGGGCCATCTGGCTGAAAGGTTAGTTACTGGAGGTAGAGTAAGTCAGACTTAACTGGTGAAGCCTCTAATGTCCCTAATATTTACCCTATGACCTAATGCTCTGAGGTAAGAACTGCTGCCTTCATCCTGTTCAGTTATTACAAGCTATGTAACCTTTTGGCCTTCCAAAAAGGTTTGTGACTATTCCCTATAACTTTCCCTAATATTTCCCTTTAATATTTCTGCACCATCCTGAGTGGATCCCAACATTTGATTTTTTTTTTTCCAGCTGCATGGTATTCCATGGTGTATATGTACCATATTTTCTTTTTTTTTAATGTACCATATTTTCTTTATCTAGTCTACTATGAATGGGCATCTAGGTTTATTCCATGTATTTGTTACTGTGAGCAGTGCTGTGAAGAACATAGGCATGAATGTTTCTTTATGGTAGAACAATTTATATTCCTTTGGGTATGTATCCAGCAATGGGATTGCTGGGTAAAATGGCAGTTCTGTTTTACATCCTTTGAGAAATCTCCAAACTACTTTACACAGTGGCTGCACTAATTTACATTCCCACCAACACTGAATAAGTATTCCTTTTTCTCCATAACCTCATCAGCATCTATTATGTTTTGACTTTTTAATAATTTAACACACCATTCTGACTGGTGTGAAGTGGTGTCTTATTGTGTTGATTTTCATTTCTCTAATGATTAATGAGCATTTTCTCATGTGCATGGTGGCTGCATGTATGTCTTCTTTTTGAGAAGTGTCTGTTCATGTCCTTTGTCCATTTTTTCCATGGGGCTTTTTTGCTTGTAAATTTGTTTTAAGTTTCCTGTAGGTTCTGTCATGTGTGTCCGTGTGAAGAGACTACCAAACAGGCTTTGTGTGAGCAATAAAGCTTTTTAATCACCTGGGTACAGGTGGGCTGAGTCTGAAAAGAGAGTCAGTGAAGGGAGATAGGGGTGGAGCCATTTTAGAGGATTTGGGTAGGTAAAGGAAAATTACAGTCAAAGGGGGTTCTCTAGAGGGCAGGGGTGGGGGGGGTCACATGGTGCTCAGTGGGGGAGCTTTTGAGCCAGGATGAGCCAGGAAAAGGAATTTCACAAGGTAATGTCATCAGTTAAGGCAAGAACAGCCATTTTCACTTTTTTTGTGGTGGAATGTCATCAGTTAAGGCAGGAACCGGCCATCTGGATGTGTACGTGCAGGTCATAGGGGACGTGATGGTTTAGCTTTGGCTCAGAGGCCTGACATTCCTGTCTTCTTATATTAATAAGAAAAATAAAATAGTGTTGAAGCATTGGGGCACCAAAAATTTTTGGGGGGTGATATGAAGAGATAACAGGTGATGTTTCTCAGGGCTGCTTCAAGTGGGATTAGGGGCGGCATGGGAACCTAGAGTGGGAGAGATTAAGCTGAAGGAAGCTTTTGTGGCAAGAGGCGATATTATGGGGTTGTTAGAAGGTGCATTTGTTGTATAGAATGATTGGTGATGGCCTGGATGTGGTTTTGTATGAATTGAAGGAAGACACAAGGTCTGAATAAGAGAAGGAGAAAAAACAAGTATTAAAGGACTAAGAATTGGGAGGACCTAGGACATCTAATTAGAGAGAGCCTAAGGGGGTTCAGCGTAATTACTTGCTTGGTGAGTTTTTAGGCTCTAAGTTTTTGGCGTGTAGTTCAAGTTGGGCTGGTGTCTGGAATAAGATTGAGACCTAATAAAAAGGAGTGTCCACACAGGAGCTCAAATGGGCTGGAACCTGTAGCATTCTGAGCACAGGCCTGAATTCTAAGAAGGGCAAGTGGTAAAAGTATTGTCTAGTCTCTTTTAAGTTAGTGACTGAGCTTGGTGAGGTGTGTTTTTAAAAGATCATTAGTTCGTTCTACTTTTCCTGAAGATTGAGGACAGTAAAGGATACAAAGGTTTCACTGAATACCAAGAGCCTGAAAAACTGCTTGGGTGATTTGACTAATAAAGGCTGGTCTGCTATTGGACTGTATAGAGGTGGGAAGGCCAAACCGAGGAGTTATGTCTGACAGAAGGGAAGAAATGACTGCAGTGACCTTCTCATACCCTGTAGGAAAGACCTTTACCTATCCAGTGAAAGCATCTAACCAGACCAAGAGGTATTTTAGTTTCCTGACTTGAGGCATGTGAGTAAAGTCAATTTGCCTGTCCTGGGCAGAGGCAAATCCCCGAGCTTGATGTGTAGGGAAGGGAGGGGGCCTGAGAAATTCCTGAGGAGTAGTAGAATAGCAGATGGAACACTGAGAAGTGATTTCCTTGAGGATAGATTTCTAGGATGGAAAGGAAATGAGAAGTTCTAAGAGACAGACTAGCGGCTTGTAACCTACATGGAAGAGGTTATGAATAGAATGGGCCTGTGAGTCTGGAAGGAGATATTTTCCTTGGTCTAAGAACCATTTGCCTTGTGTGGGAAGAGATTGTAGGTGGAAGTTTCAGAGGGGGAGTAGGTGGGAGTGACCATGTGAAGGAGGAAAACTGCCGTGAGGGATAGAAGTTGGAATGCTAGCTGCGTTTTTAGCTAACTTACCAGCATAAGCATTGTCCTGAGCGATGGGATCTGATGCCTTTTGATGGTTGCTTTTTTAGATACCTTATCAGCATAAGCGTTATCTTGAGCGATGATGGGGGGAAGAAAATAGATTTTGGAAGTTATGAGAACTGTAGAGAGTGATTTGAGCGTAGTTTGTGACTTTTAGGGCCTCTTAACAGTTTTAAAGCAACAGCAGCCACTGCACGCAGACATGAGGGCTAGGCTAAAACATTAAGGCCAAGTTGTTTGAACAGAAAGGCTACAGGACGTGGTCTGGGCTCTTGTGTAGAATTCTGACCGCACTAACCATGCCTAGGAAAGAAAGGAGTTGTTTTGTAGAAGGGATTGGGGTTTGGGAGATTAGGCAGACACAATCAGCAGGGAGAGCACGTGTGTTTTTATGAGAATTATGTCGAGATAGGTAACAGATGAGGAAGAAATCTGGGCTTGACTGAAGTATTGGGGGCTGTCTGTGAAGCCTTGCAGCAGTACAGCCCAGGTAATTTGCTGAGCCTGATGAGTGTCAGGGTCAGTCCAAGTGAAAGCGAAGAGAGACTGGGATGAAAGCTGTAAAGAAATAGTAAAGAAAGCATATTTGAGATCTAGAACAGAATAATGGGCTGTGGAGGGAGGTATTGAGGATAGGAGAGTATATGGGTTTGACACCACGGGGTGGATAGGCAAAACAGTTTGGTTGATAAGGGCGCAGATCCTGAACTAACTTGCAAGTCTTGTCTGGTTTTAGGACAGGTAAAATGGGGGAATTGTAAGGGGGCATTTACAAGCTTTAAAAGGCCATACTCTAACAGGTGAGTGATTACAGGCTTTAATCCTTTTAAAGCGTGCTGTGGGATGGGATATTGGTGTTGACTGGGGTAAGGGTGATTAAGTTTTAATGAGATGGTGAGGGGTGCATGATCAGTTGCCATGGAGGGAGTAGAGGTGTTCTATACTTGTGGGTTAAGGTGGGGAGATACAAGGGGAGGATGCAAAGGAGGCTTTGAACTGGGGGAAAAGGTGGCAATGAGGTGTGGCTGTAGCCCAGGAATAATCAGGGAAGGAGATAATTTAGTTAGAATGTCTTGGCCTAATAAGAGAACTGGGCAGGTGGGGATAACTAAAAAGGAGTGCATTAAAGAATGTTGTCAAAGTTGGCACCAGAGTTGGGGAGTTTTAAGAGGTTTAGAAACCTGGCCATCAATACCTACAACAGTTATGGAGGCTAGGGAAACAGGCCTTTGAAAAGAAGGTAATGTGGAGTGGGTAGCCTCTGTATTGATTAAGAAGGGGACGGACTTACCTTCCACTGTGAGAGTTACCTAGAGCGTCTGTGATGGTCCTGTAGACTTCCGAGGCAATCAGGCAGTGTCAGTCTTCAGCTGCTAAGCCGAGAAGATCTGGGAAGGAGTCAGTCAGAGAACCTTGGGCTAGAGTTCTGGGGGCTCTGGAAGTGGCTGCCAGGTGAGTTGAACAGTCCGATTTTCAGTGGGGTCTCGCACAGATGGGACGTGGCTTAGGAGGAATCCTGGGCTGTGGACATTCCTTGGCCTAGTGGCCAGGTTTCCAGCACTTGTAGAAAGCTCCTGGGGGAGGAGGTTCTGGAGGAACCCCTGGCAGCTGTGCTTCAGGCATTTGCAGTTCTTGTGTGCTGGAGATGTGGCTGGGGTTTCTCTCACAGTGGAGGCAAGGAATTGCAACTCAGAAATACATTGCTACTCAACTGCCTCTTTATTATTGTACACCTTGAAGGCGAGGTTAATTAAGTGCTGTTGTGGGGTTTGAGGGCTGGAATTTAATTTTAGGGGTTTTATTTAATGTTGGGAGCGGATTGGATAATAAAATGTATATTGAAAATAAGACGGCCTTTTGACCTTTTAGGGTCTAGGGCTGTAAAGTGTCTCAGGGTTGCTGCCAAACGAGCCATGAACTGGGCTGGGTTTTTCATATTTGGTGGAAAAGAGCCTAAATGCTGACTGATTTGGGAGAGGTCAGATAAACAAAAAGGAGCATTAACCTTGACTGTGTCTTTAGCTCCAGTCACCTTTTTAAGAGGAAATAGCTGGGCAGGTCGGGGATGGCTAGTTGCGGAACGAAACTGTAAGCCTGACCGGGTGTGGGGAGGGGAGGTGATAAAAGGATTATAGGGTGGGGGAGCAGAGGCTGAGGAAAAATTGGGACCTAGCTCAGCCTGGGGAGCAGGGGAGAGGTCAGATGGGTCTGTAGGAAAGGAAGATTAGAAAGACTCAGGGACACTTGGGGTAGGGAAAGAAGGAAGATTTGAGATGAGTTGCATTGGGAACAGAGACTAGGGAGGGACCGATGTGTAAAAGAATGCCTGGACGTCAGGCACCTCAGACTGTTTGCCCATTTTACAACAAGAATTATTTAGATCTTGTAGGATGGAAAAATCGAAAGTGCCATTTTCTGGCTATCTGGAACTACTGTCGAGTTTGTATTGGGGTCAAGTGGCATTGTAGAAGAAAATAAGGCATTAGGTTTTAGGTCAGGTGTGAGTTGAAGAGGTTTTACGTTCTTGAGAACACAGGCTAAGGGAGAAGAAGGAGGAATGGAGGGTGGAAGGTTGCCCATAGTGAAGGAGGCAAGCCCAGAGAAAAGAGAAGGTAGAGACATGGAGGTAAGGGGTCAGGGGGTTCTTGCCCTCCAGAAAAGCGGGGAAGGGGTAGAGATACAGAGATAAGGGGTCTGGGTGCAGAAATAAGGTGTCGGGGTGTTCTTGCCCCCCAGAAAAGTGGAGAAGGGGTCGGTGGGTTCTTGCCCCCCAGAAAAGCAGAGAAGGGGTAGAGACGGAGAGAAGGGGGTACCCCCCCAGAAAAGTGGTACTTGCTGCTAAGGGTGAAGGATTAAGGCAGATGTCCCTGCATGGTCAGACGCCTCTGAAACATGGATAAATAATCAGGCAGGTGTCCCTGCGTGATTAAACACAAAGGGAAGACTGTCTTCCCAAATCCGTGACTGGCACCGGAGTTTTGGGTCCACGGATAAAACGCGTCTCCTTTGTCTCTACCAGAAAAGGAAAAGGAACTGAAGAGAAGGGAAAGATTGAAGTGTGTCAAGATTGAAAGGAGCAAGAGGTTGAGGGATAGTGAGAGAGGTTGGAGAAGAAAGTAAAAAGAGGCCGCTTACCAGATTTATAATTGCTGAGATGTTCCTTGGGCTGGTTGGTCTGAGGACCTGAGGTCGTATGTGGATCTTTCTCATGGAACAAAGAGG